>NC_133487.1:9171728-9304134 GCF_025370935.1 Choristoneura fumiferana | reverse complement strand
AAAAATATTACTTTTCGTAATGGCTACGGAACCCTATTTCGGGCGTGTCCGACACGCTCATGGCCGGTTTTTTTGTGGAAATGCCGTATTTTGATACCAATATATAGCACCTCAAAAAAGTGAAAATATAAGTTATTTTTTATTCTTATTATCGAAATAACGATAACATATATATCATCTGAAACACTTACCACTGCATCAATTTCTAAACAGTTTTTCACAATCTAAAACGAGGTCAACGATAGACACAAATTCTTCAGAATCAATGAGATATACATTTTCCCAGAAATAATCCGAAATGAGAGTGGCTGCGTCTTTGATGTGGCAACGTTTTAGAAACATCTGGGATATGTCTTTCACATGTCGAAGCAATCCAAGTGATCCGCGATTTAGCGGATCAATGTGCTATTTGCCGTGGATCACGAGCTGACATAATATAAATAACGCCGTATCATGAGGCTTAAACTGTCGCCGTCTCGCCGTAATTTCACAAATCTATGCCGGTTGCGTAACAGTGTTGTACCTACATCATATCGTCGCTCGGCAGGCAAAAGTACTAAAGCGACACTTCGTCAACTTTACAGGAGAGCGATTTAAAGTTTTTTTTTTACGAAAAAAAATCATAACTTTTGAACCAGACAACCAATTTTGAAATTTCCAGGAATATATGACACATAATTTAATAGACTATAATAAGGTCTTAATAATTCATAGCAAAATCCACTGGTTTAGGAGATAAGTGTCGCTTTAGTAAATTGTCCCCGAGTCATCGAGCAAAAGCAATCAGGCAAAAAGACTAAACGTAAAAATTTACCTCAAACGTCATATTTCAAATTAACTAATGTGATTTTACGTCTCAATAAATTTAATATGTTTTTACTAACTACACACATTTTTTTTCTTATCAAACTGTTCGTAATGCTGATTTACCAAATCGCAAGGGAAAATATATTCCAAAGTACCTACTGAACAGAAATTATATAAATAATATTCATTAATAATCCTACTAATATTATAAATGCGAAAGTTTGTGAGTGAGTGAGTGAGTGAGTGAGTGAGTGAGTATGTTTGTTACTCTTTCACGCTGAAACGGCTGGACGGATTTGGATGAAATTTGGTATGTAGATAGCTGAACATCTGGAATAAAACATAGGCTACTTTTTATCCCGATATTCCCACGGGATAGGGATAAAATCTCGAAATATCAACCGCTGGGCTTAGAGTCATGAAATTTGATAAGTAGGTAGCTGGACGTTTGAAATAACACATAGGCTACTTTTTATCCCACGGGATAGGGATAAAATCTTGAACTAATAACCGCTGGGCTTAGAGCCCTGAAATTTGGTATGTAGGTAGTTGGATGTCTGGAATAAAACATAGGTGACTTTTTGACCCGATATTCCCACGGGATACCTAGGGATAAAATCTTGAAATGACAACCGCTGGGCTTAGAGCCATGAAATTTAGTATGTAGGTAACTGGACCTCTGGAATAACACATAAAGAAAAGAAAGAAAGAAAAAGAAAGAAAGAAACATTTATTCGTGGCAAACATAAGAACAATGAATAAAAAATAAAAAATAAATAAGAAAAAAATAGTAATAGCATAGCAGCATGGTAGTAGTAGCATAGGCTATTTTTTACCCCGATATTCCCACGGGATAGGGATAAAATCTCGAAATAACAACCGCTGGGCTTAAAATCATGAAATTTGGTATGTAGGTAGTTGGACGTCTGGAATAAAACATAGGCGACTTTTTGACCTGATATTCCCACGGGATACCTAAGGAAAAAATCTTGAAATAACAACCTCTGGGCTAAGAGCCATGAAATTAAGTATGTAGGTAGCTGGACCTCTAGAATAACACATAGGCTACTTTTTATCCCGATATTCCCACGGGATAGGGATAAAATCTCGAAGTAATAGCCGCTCGGCTTAGAATCATGAAATTTGGTATGTAGGTAGCTGGACGTCTGGAATAACATAATATAGGCGATTTCTTGACCCGATATTCCCACGGGATACCTAGGTATAAAATCTCGAAATAACAACCGCTGGGCTTAGAGGCATGAAGTTTGGTATGTAGGTAGCCGGACGTCTGGAATAACACATACGCTACTTTTTATCCCGATATTCCCACGGGATAGTTTTGTAACTAAGGGCCCCATACATCCCCGTAATATTACTATTATTATTTTGTAATATTTCCTTTAATTGTATATTGTAGCTTTTAAAGAATTTTATTTGTAATTATTTTATTTTGAAAAATGACCTTCTGCCAAGTTTCTTGCGGCGCATTCTTCTTGGCAATGGGCTTTCCGAAAGCGCTGGCAGTTTAAAAAATGACGTGTAAAAGTGCCTATTGCGGCCTATTTATTGAATAAATGATTTGAATTTGAATTTTAAGTTTGAATTTGGATAGGGTTTTTTTTTAAAATTTCAGCACTGGGTTTAGAGTCTTGAATTTTGTACAGTTATTCACAACACAACTTTAATGAAGACCACGGTATAAATTTTGGAAATTTCCAGGGGCATTTTGTAAAATCCCGAAAATATCAATTGCAACCACCAGACCGAATAGTTTACGCGTGCGAAGCCGCGGGTAAAAGCTAGTAATAAATATTAATCATCTATGCTAAAATTTCAATAACTTAACGTTAACTGTTACTAACACTAGACTTTTGTTAATGTTATAAGGTTATTAATCACAAAGGCACCATCTGATTTCTAACTAAATGCACAAAAGGTTTTTTTTTTCACTATTATTTTTTGAGGTATTTTTATTATTATCATGTCCTAGTATTTTTGGTGTATATACAAAGCATACGCTTAGGTTTAAGGATGAAATAATACGTAAAATACCTTAATTGATTCTGTAGGTAATAACTTTAATTAGCAGTTCAACAAAAGTTTCAGAACTAATTTTTTCTATTTTATACAAATAAATCATTCATTCATTCATTCAACATTATAGTACTTATTAGTACCTAATAAGTAAGAAACCTGAGTAACAAACTGATGCGTCATGGTTGCTATAGCAACTTTAGATATATTATTGGTCTATATAACGATTAAGAAATATAATGCACTATTGGTACAACAACATTTGTTATATTCTCATGATCTAACTATCCGATATCATGGACATGTAATATACCAAACTATTAATATACTAAGGGGCTGTTTCACCATCCATTGATTAGTGTTAACTGGCGGTTAGGTGTGATGCCGTCTCTATTTGTTTTGTAGGAATAGACAGAGACGGCATCACATTTAACCGGCGGTTAACGCTAATCAATGGATGGTGAAACAGCCACTAACAGTACTATGGTATAATCAAATGAAACGTCGTGAGACCTTTGCTGAGATTTAAGGACTGCGCTAAGTGAGACATGGCCGTCTTCAAAATTGACCACCTAGACTGAGAAAAGCTGGCGGAAAAATGCACTGATTGGCGCAGACGTGTGTTGGAGGGCCGCAAGTATTGTGATGAAGGCTTGCCTGGCTCAATGCACTTGCTTGCTGACAAGAGACAGAAACGAAACCAAGGCCGTTCTGCACCAACATCCGCAGACTTCTCTTGTCAGAGATGTGGACGAACATGATGATGTCGCTCTCGCATCGGTCTAGTCAGCCACCAAAAACTTTGTGCACAGGCAACACGCCAAAATTCGTCTGGAACAGACGCGTAGGCCTGATTGATGGTATAATGTATGTGATATTATATCTAAAGTTGTTATACTGGTCATAACACACCCTGATGGCCATTCGGTTCCACCATGGAGCCGCAGCTGCATTTATGAGGCATACAAACAAAAACAGGCGGAGAGCTACTGCCACCCGCAATGAGTAGTTGTCCAAGGGTGTTCCCAAATAAGGAACAGGCAAAGCCTATAACGACGTTCGCGCTTTGACTTTTGATGCCGACTTCAGCCTGGCCAAACCCACCCCAGTGGTTACACTCATAGGCCGTGCCAGAGCGTCCCTAGCCCCCTCGTCATCCCAAACTCATTGTATCTGCGGAGCCCCGTGCAGTGACGCCAGTCTCATTCGCCAGTGCATCATCCTCATACGAAATGGTAACCTTTATGAGATTTAAAAATTTAAGAGATAAGGCCACCAACTCCATGTGCCGATCCGAGGAACGCTGGCAAGCCCACATCCGCCGCACGCCGCAAATCGAGACCACCGTTACATATGGGCAAGGACGCTTGGACTCATTGCTCATCCGCAACGGACACGTTCAATACATTCTCCTTTGTATCTCTCAAGTGTGTTGTCAAAAGAAGAAGTTTTACCCGAACACAACCATTGGAGTGGTTTCCAAAAAAATGGTTATTTTTGGAACTGCGAAACACATTCGTAACAGAGTCAAGATGAGATGGGTATTAATACTCTTCAAACGTTCCTGGGCGAGCAAAATAGACGCTTCCTGGTCTCTAGTGCACTAGAAATGGCCTCTTGGAAAATAGAAGAACCCAAGAGGTTAAAAATCGCCGTAGACAATATATAGACCTGGTGTAAAAAAGGTACAGGGTGGGAATGTATTTTTTCACCTCGCCCAACAGAACATCCCTCTCGCCAGTATTGAACGCGTTCTTGAGATCCTACTTCAAGACGACACAGTCAGGATTTCCGGGTTCCGTGACGAAAGTGCGTGTTGTGGATCGCGACCTCACCCCCTCAGTGTGCCAAAACCCAGCTGAAAATGATCTGGTCGAATTCCGTCTAAGCTCACGGCTGACCCATTATGGAATGACCCTAGTGCTCGCACCACATCCTCCAAGTTTACCGGCAAGGCTTGAATGGACCGATCCGGGTCTCGAGGGGAAGTTAACGTGCGGGACGCGGGAGGATGCTTCGTACGCAAGAACACAAGCGTCTCAAGACCCGGAGGTGCTACCGAGTCATCTGACATTAACACGCGAACGGCCCCCCACACACCGGCCTCATATACTTTGGACTCGATAGTCTTAAGGGCAGAATGCGACCTGGAGGAAGCCTGCCCGTCACTACTAAATTCAACCAAGTCCAATGTTCAAGTTTGGTCTCAGTTTGCGGCGTGTGGAGAATGTGGGTTCGCCAGTCTTCCTCACATCAGTACATGGAGTTATTATAGTGGCCTTGTCTCTTAAAATTAAAAATTCTCATGAAGATGGGGTTACCATTCCGTCTGTGCATGGTGCACTGGCGAGGTGGACGGCTCGACACCTAATAGCGTCGCTGCCTCGGGCTCCGCTGATATAACGAGTTTGGGATGTCGTGGGGGCTAGAGACGCTCTGGCACTTGTGGGTGGGTGTGCCACTAGAGTGGATTTAGCCAGGCTGAAGTCGGTATCAAAAATCAAAGCGGGAGCGTGGTTATGGGCTTTGCTTGCTCCTCATTTGGGAATACTTCTGGACAACGGCTCATTGTGGGTGGCAGTAGCTCTCCGCCTGGGCTGCGATGTTTGTGTGCCTCATAAATGCATCTGCGGCTCCATGGTGGAAGCAAATGGCCATCAGGACTTAAGATGGTCGGTATAACAAATAACACATAATTTCACAATATTATGCTACAAGTATTATGTATTTAGTAGTATAATGTGTAGATATAATTTAGTTTTCTCTATGAAATCGTTGGAGTTGCAATTCTAACCTATCCTAGTTTTCAGGCAGTTTCGTTTCTTGATAGGGTCGCAGTTCTAACCTAACCTACTTTTTTGGCACAACACATTATTATAATAATAGTATTACGTATTCCAGATTATACCAATAATTCATTATACCCACTGAACGTTATATCGACCAATAATATATCTAAAGTTGTTATACCTAGCCACCGGTACGCACCCTGGCCATTTCACGCGTTGAGTTCTCGTCGGTGTTCAGGAAAATTTCCGCGCCGCTATGCTCTCTTTGACATACTGAAGAGGGCTTTAATATCCGCCAACATCCTCTGCGTTCTGGAGCCTCCGGTCCTCTGTCGAACCGACAGCAAAAGGCCAGATGGCTTAACTTTAGTGCCATGGCAGAACGGGAAGTGTTTGCTGTCGGACGTTACGTACGTCAGTACTTTCGCTGCCTTGCACCTCAGCTGAACACTCCGCGGCAATCCGCGGTGGATTTTGCGGTCAAAAAACGGGAGAATTATTCGGCTATTGTTTACATTCGGGAAGTGGGACGTCGAATTACGGAAAGGGGGTCTCACGCCCGCGCGGGTTTGTACCCTGGTGCAAAGATTGTCTATCGCCATTCAACGTGGTAAAGCGGCCAGTTTGATGGCTACCTTTGCGCCAGGGATAACTCGAAAGGGCCTACTGGACTAAACTTAAGCTATTTATGTAACATTAATAAAAACAAATTAAAACTTCTTACTCTAAATTTCAAATAGGGCCGAACATCATCTTTATTTGATGCAAACAGAACCGTAGCGATCAAATTATATTTTTTGAATTTTGAAATAGATTTACTATTGAGGTTGACTGGTAGAGATCCCTTAAAAGGATAAGTCCGCCTTTGCACAAGTATCTCAAAGTTTGTCAATTGTGTTGTGTTTCTTTTCTTTTGTACAATAAAGAGTTTACAGACATACATACTATTTTCTTTTATCCTTTGGCAACATAAAAAGAACTTTAAGTTTTAAGGAATAATACTCATTATAATTTATAAATTAAGTTATAAATCTTAAGAAAATATGATGTTTCTATATACCAAACATCGAATTGCAATGATATTTTACTACGTATATATTTTTAATACACGATAAAGGTCAATGGTAATGACTAATTTCACCAAATCTATAATATTTCGTGAAGTTTTTTTGCTAATCCTATTTGAATTGTATGCTTTTGTATATGTTAAAATGGCTAAAATGCCAAACGTATGTTTTAGTTTTTAAGAACAAATAGCTAAATTCTTATAAATGAATTCTTATCAATACAACCAAACGACTAAAGGTGTATAAAACTTCAACTCAAGGAGGGCATAATTACTAAAGTGACAAAGGTATTTTCTTTTTTTTTGCACAAAATACTAAACGTCCAACATTTGTAAACTAGAAAAATGGCAAAAGACTAAACGACAGTAAATCTTAAAATGGCAAAAAGGTAACAGTACTAAAATGAAAATAATGAAAGTGATGCTGCATTAAGTGATTTGCTTCGCAAATTTAAGCGTTTTTTGAAAGACTAAAGCGCCAAAAAAAAGTTAAATTTTGCTCCAATCACTTTGAAACCTAGACAGTTTGATGCAGAAAAATTCGCTGATTCTGGTGATATGCATAACTCATTTTAGCCCAAAGTGTCGCTTTAGTACTTTTGCCTGCCGAGCGACGATATGATAAGGTATTTGAAAACTCCTGATTTTGCCATCTTCTACATAATTGTTGTGAAAATATAGATATACGGACAATACGGTCAGTCGGAACTACATAAGTAAGATTTGAAATCTGACAGACAACCTATATTTTAGTCAAAGAGTTGCACTAAGCAGGGATTTTTTGAAATTTCTACGGGTCAGACAGCTCGCCAATTTTTTTCTACCATGGCAGCGAAGCTGCTGGATAAAGTTAGTACCTACTTTATGAAATTTTCGCCTTAAATGTTGCGGAAAAATGTGTTAAATAAGAGTTTAAGTTTGAAAGGTGCGGTTACCTGATAATTCGTGCGCATATGACAAATTACACGGGGGCATGAGTTATCAGGTCGTGCATTGTTGTATTAGGTAGGTACATTCCGGGTCGAATATTTGATCGTACACCTAGTTTGCTGCCTAAGCCTATATTGATTCGATATCGTTATCAAGAAACGCTACAGCTAGTCGGCCGCGTCAGGGAAGGCGTTTACGTCCCCACGTGTTTATAAATTAGGCTAGCGCCAATGGGGTCGTAAAGACAACCCCGCCCGTACCTAGACAAACATGTTGAGCATGCGTGCATTAAATACGACTTAATTAAAGTACACCACCCATTCCGAATAGAGTGTAAGCAATTTGCAAAGTAGACCAAAGTTCTGATAAAGTTGATCCCCCCGGTGACCGTAACTGAGGTAATGAGGCGTCGTAAACTGTAAAAGTACTTCGTTTAAGAGTTTGTAATGTGTAAAAAGTGGCCAGCCGGGCCAGCACAAGTTTTTACCTATGTTTCTGTTTAAATAAAATGTCAGTCTATGCTATTTATTTGCAATAAACATTACAAAAAAAAAAACCAATAGATATTTTCATAAACTTAACACATTTTAGTACTTCTCTTATCCCTACTGTAAAATTACTTACCCGAAGGGGATATGAGATCTCAAAATATAGGAACATAATATAAAGATTATTATTAAAGTTTCATCAAATTAAATGATCAAATAAGATATTTAACTGATTTAATTTTACAGGAACATTTTATTTGCCTATTGCTTACCTTGTAATTTTCTCTGTGTACCTGTTTTCGCTTACTATTTCTGGTGTACAATAAAGGGTAATTGTATTGTATTGTAGTATTGCATTTTTTATAAAATTGGAAACCCTCAAAACAACCATTTTTGTCGGCAATAGATAATAATTTTTCGAACATTCGAGACAAATTAGTCTCTTGCATTCAATGATGACACTTATTTTAACCACCTTTTGTGACTGTGTTACTAGGAGGCATGTTTTACTAAAAAATAAAAATGTATATTTTTTAATTATATTAAAAATGTTGACAAATAAAACACACACACCTGCGTTCGGTCTGGGAGACCACGTATGAATATTACGCAACCACCTACCTACGGTCTCTGAGACCGTTGTCGCCAGTATTATGCTCACTTAATTCAAAGGAATGCACATCCAAACTTGTCGACCACATGGCGGCCATTGATTGGCCCCCAGGAAAAGGTACAAGGTCACTAGAAGTTTGTGCGCCGCAATTGCATCGAATTATTATTATTTTTAAATCTGCTAAGGTCTGAGAGACCGCACGTAGGTGGTTAAGGGTTCTTTGCCACAACTTTTTGTGCAATGTGTAAATTTTGTTACTCAAAAATGGAACTCAGTCGGCGTTAAGAAAGAAAGGCAATACATTTATTTAACTTAAGAAAACATCACAATTAAATTAACAATAAATATAATAAAGACAAGACATAAGAGAACAGACTCAGACTCCTCGTTGATCCGGCATGAGAAGGACGCAGCTAAATAATTTTCGTTTTGTAAATAGTGAATGTGACTTTGGATATAATATCTGTGAGTTAAATGCACGCCATAGTTAAGGCCAACCTAATTACGTGAGTCTACTAGACTGTTTCGTATTTCTCAGCTAATGCGTTATTAACGATATGATATTCTAACTAATTTGCTTCAGGCCACAAAACGAGGCCACACCGAGTTGTAACTCTATAAATATATAATTACAAACTCCCTTATGTCTGAGCGTGCATATGAGTTGCTAGTTCCACCATTTTTAAGTTTGCTACATACCTACAAGTAGGGATTCCTATTCAAACTGTATCTAACTCTGCTTGGACTTTTTAACACAGGGAAGGGAAGCTTAAAGTTCCATCTTACAGACTGGCTAAAACCAAAAAGTCGTTTCTGGGAAATTGCATACGTTTTTATAATAAAAATCCAAAAAATATTACAAATGAAACAGATACAAAATTCAGATATATTTTCAAGAAGACATTAATATTTAGATACTTAAATTAATACGCCTTAAGGCGTATTATAAAGTTAATGATTAGGTAAGATATTTGGACAGGGATATTTGGAAATAATTCCGATCCGCATTAGCAATCCCTACAAATAGCGAACCTACTGTGTTAAAAATAAAGTTGTGTTAAATACGTCTGATGTATAGATATCAATTAATAATATTGTAAATGTGTTTTAAAAAAATATACCTAGTTTAGTTTCTTGGCGGATTCTTCTCAACAGAGGTTTTTCCGAAACGGCGGTAGATTTTTTTTGACATTCATAAGTGCTTGTTATCTAGCCTAAATTGAATAAAGATATTTTGACTTTGACTTAACGGAGAATCTGGATTAGAGCATCTTAGGAAATGCAATAATAACGTTACATAGTTCAATGAGTATATAAACAATGTAATAAATCGTATGATAACAGTTTCAATGTAGATTTGTAATTAGAACAGATTGTGATCAAAATTGTTTTTTCGTCCAAGAAACTTATGTTTTCGTGACAGTCACACAAAGTTTGACCGGAAGTTCTAGAGGGATAAATTCGCCTTCTACGTGTGTTTTTTCATCACACTAGCTCGTAAACAGTGTCGTAACATGCAGGCTACGTTGGTTGCAACCCCCAAAATAAAACCCTTGATGTGCTTAATGTGCTTGTCATGAAACCCGTGGTCGGTAAATGAGTCATTGCGCGTACATATTTTCTTCTCATGAAGCCCAAGGTCGGTAAATGAGTCAATGCCCGTACTGATACTGCTGCGCCGTGCCCGTGCGCGCGCTGCTGCAGGCTCACACGCACCGCACACACAAGTTGCGGCGCATGCTGCGGGAGGGGGAGGGCGGCGCTACCAAGAGCGCAGCCTAAGGTATCGCCAATATTTGGAAGAATTATACAATACAATACAATACAATAACTCTTTATTGCACACCAATACAGTAAACAGTACAGAGAAAACAAGTATATACATAGAGATTATAAAATAATAATAATTATATTTTTTATTTTAGAAATATAAAATTTTACTCGCAAATGTTTTGAAAAACGTTGTAGGTATGTAGCACGGGCGGTACAAGAATTACGAACATCGACTCATTAAAGCCCTCAGTCTTCGACTTCGGGCTTCTAATATACTCTCGTTCGTAATTCCTTATTTACCGCCCTTAAGACACAGACAACATAACGGTTGTCAATCTGTGTTGTCTATTGTGTTTGTTTCTTTACTTTGTACAATAAATGACACTTACACTTACTTACTTGTACATACAGACATACATACATAAGTTCGTAAAAGTGATAAATAGGTTTAAGAACAAAATAAAAATAATTCAGGAATAAATTTACCAATACTTACGTTTCGATGCTTACTTAATGCCTGCCTTCAAAACTGTAGTTGTGCTTACTGCGCTGAGATTATTCCTAATTGATTACCTACCTCCTTAATGGCTACCTATACTTACTTCCAGTACCTATATATGTTTCCTAAAACCTTGAAGTAGTAAAGTGTTCTTTGAAGTAGTTAACACATTTCTAAAGAACAAATTATGTATCTATCCGCTTTTTGTAGACTACATAAGAGTAGGTACTCAATACGAAAATATCCACAAACTTGGGTACCTAATATATAACAGCTTCAGATTGACCTTGCCTCTTGTTTGAGCGATGGCCCCCGAAGCGCAGATAGCCCAAAACTTTCCATATCCCCACTCACTTATTTATTGACAACAAGTTGCTTAACAAAGTACTGGATAAAGTATTTGTAATTTATAACTTTCCCATTTCTCGAATGCCTTATATTTTAAAGAATTTCGTTCTGGCATTATAAGATCTCTTTTCTTTACCAGTTTTATGAGTTTTTATAGACAATATATACAAACCATATTGTTTAGTTTTAAATATTTATAGTATAAATTTGCTCTTGCTTGGTAAGGGAGATATTTTTAATGAACCATAAAGTTAAAATGACTGCATGATGAAATAAACAAACAAATATTTTTATTTTTTAATATTGTTTATTCCCAATCTTTGGACCCTATAATGCTTTAAAACTAATTTAATAACAAAAAATACAACACCGCCGTAAGTTTATCAATAGTAAATGAAATAATGAGATATCCTAGCAGTTTCAGTGATAGTTTATTGCAACTCACGTGTAAAACTAATTTAGTTATTCACAAACAACTAACCGCAGGTAACGATCTATTGCCCCCTAAATTAGTTTTACAATAAGATGCAAAGAGCATATACGTCTACAAAGCAAAGATTAAAAGCTCAACTGTCATTTATATCTAATCTGATAATCTCAGTTATCCTAAAGTAGATATCTATAATTTAGTACTATTTTCGATTACAAGACTTCAAACGAAATGACATAATATTGCTGTTTTAAACAGTAACTAGACTGAGTTCAATTAAGAAAGGTTGCGAAATCAATATTGGCTAGCTCTGACGAAGTTCATGAATCCATGAGTGCTATTGCTTAGGCTGCCGCCGACATTCAGAGCGGGGTATACAGTTGAATAAAAACTTCGATTGAGGATGAGCTCAAATTTATTTGAATTAACAATGACGTCTTCAATGCCACAATACTCCATGAAGTAAGAAAAGAAATCAATGAACATCTATAAAAGTTATAATAATTATAATTAAGCTATATTTATCACTATTTTTACAATGTCATTATGTTTTTTGCTTTAACCACAACAACACCTTACCATTCTGCTCTAAAAGCATTTAAATGATTCAAGTCACACAAATCTAACAATTAATTACTAGCTACATATTTTGTATTGTTTATTTTGCTCAATATACAAATAAGTTTTCGGAGACACCCTAACACGTGCCACCGTTAAAACAAGATCATTAATACTGAATCTGAAGCGAAGTGTTAAAATTAATTTGGTAATTAAGCCATATTTATGTATTAGTTTAAAATAACAATAACATTTTTTAATCTATATAAGCGGTAAATTAAAAATTATTCGAAAGTTGCGCGCCACTACTCGGGTACTATTTCTCGTGAACCGTGTTGAATCGAAACACAATCTAGTCCACATTATTACTTTAACGTACGAAAACGACACTCAGTATTTGATACTCAAAACATCTATTTTGTTTCTTTAGTCTATTCATATGTATTTCTTAGATTATTAGTATTTAACTAAATTTATTAAGGGGCACAGAATTGATATGTTTCCGATGCACGGCGTTTGTGTGTTACCGCTTCACTTAACCTAACTTGCAAGGCGATGCTACACCCCTACTCTACCCTATCACATGCGGGCCAATGTCACGCGTCTGCCTAACGACGATGATCAGAACACCATCTACACGATTTCACAGTAAACGTTTACAAAATAACGTTCTCACAATCCATTTAACATTCAGAAAAAATGCCGAATCTATAATGGGTAAAGTATACAAGCACATCAATTTATTTTAATACATGATAGAGGCACACAACCAAAACAGTTAAGCGTGAATGACGACAGCTGAATGCAGTAAAATTTTGTTACTGGCGTGACATGTAGCCGATTGCATTACAAGTAATAAATAGTAGACAAGATACAGAATAAACGTCTCTATGAAACCGTTCTTTACTCTAATTACACATTAATATTACACGATGATATGTATCGAGTAGTCCCGCAAAAAGGTGACGTAGCCGTGTCCGCAGCCACTGGACGTCTCTTACGCGCTATCTACGGTTGTTGGACGGAATCATGGCGGGGTCGGCATCTCTATCATCTACGGCCGTTTACTGCCATCTTGTGTCGCAGGCGCCATTTTGTCTCACGCTGGTCCACAAAATGGCGAACGTAAACATTGCAGGCAAAGTAAAATTATTGAGGTCGACTGATAACTCGAGTGCTTTTGTGTGTTACCTTTATTAAATATGCCGAAAAGAGACTAATCAAAGTCAGTTCTCACACGTCGAAGTCATCAATGTACCTAACAAATTAACAACAGAAAAGAAATAAATAACTTTTCGTTGTACTTTTTAGTATGTTACCGAGAACGCCGACCACCGAAGGTATGGGAGATCACTACATTAATAATTACACAACTTATGAATTAGCATTATATCGAAATAAATAAGTAAACATTGACTTAGCTTAATCATTAAAACCGACACTGAATTTATTACGAATAAATATATCAGAGAATTCGAGACTTTCAAGAGTGATTAACGTTTTGATTGTGATGCCGGAGCGACAGCTGATCGCGGTCGCCGCGGCTCCTCGCGGAGACGAATGTCCTCGACTTTGCAAAATTGTTATTACCAGTACACGTCTGTCTATAAAATACAAATTTGGTACGGTCTGAGGTTAGTATTAAAAATTATGTATATCTTTTATCTTTGGTCTATTCGTCACGACGCTCGGTACATTGTGAAAGTTACAGTCACTATAAACAACGTATAAAATTTCGCTAAGTCAAAAATTGACGACATTTCTATTAAATATTGACTAAGAAATTTTCATAAGAATTCACATGCGGAACCTCTGGCCAGCGCCGGGCGGCGCGGGCGCGTGAATGCTCGTATTTCCGTCGCGTCAACATTCAAACGAAACTAATATTCCAATACCTTATTATAATAGCCTAAGCAGGGATTTTTTTTTTACTTTTTTTATATAATTTTTACATGTTTACACCAGCAGAATATGTCACTAATAGGTACCTAAATAACATTAAGATTTTATTTTTGGTTTATTGCTATCTCGCACTGATATACCTAGCCGGAGCGCGCTCCGGCTGAACATTTCAGTAGGTAACTAGTATTCTGTATGCGATAGTCAACTAGCTAAAAATAAAAAATATATTAATCTTCATTTGATTAACCCTTACACTTCAGTTAATTTAAAGTTCATTACATTGTTTCATTATTATGTATGAATAACTTTCATTAAATAGTAATGTAACTATGTCGATTCTCTACAATAAATACCCTTATCTAGATTTATGGTATTGACCTAACGATTACACAATAAAAGTAACTACTAAATTTAAAATAGGTAGATTATTACCAAAAAGCTCGTCAAAGCATGCAGATAGAGAATAATTGTTTCACTATGCAGCGTCGGCGGTCGCGCCGCGGCGCAACTAATTTTATTATTACAATTAATTAATAGGTATAATGATTACATTAAGTTAATTAACTCTCATAAGGCCAAGGCTAAATTCTCGCAACAAGACTGAGCTGATATCGACCGATCGCATCGCGTTCCGCTTCACTTATTCCCCGCTTCCCTTCAGTCGAACTCTCAAACAATTTTTCGAAAGTGTAATAATATTAAAACCGTCGAAGGACAAGGGAATCGTAGGCAAGGCACATAGAAAGGAATATTCGTATGTAACACAATTACAGAACAGGTAGAGAGGTGGGGGTGGGGACTGAGTCGTACAGTAAGTAGTACAGGAGTAGACTGTGCTCAGCTAGTCAGAGCGGCGTCCGGCCACGATGCGAACCCCGATACAGGCGTTCAGCGAGTGCACTCCGCAGCAAGCGGCACTGAGGGCGTCCCGTCCGCGCGTCACCTCAAGTACAATCTTTATACTTATTGAGATAATTCCATTTACAGGTAGAAAGGACCATAAGACCAACACTAGAGTGCCAGCGCTTTAACGAGTGATTGAACAATATAAAAATTACTAAGAAAGTATTAGATAAATATAATTTGAAATAGTTATGAAATTCATTTAAATATGCTAACATTATCGAGGCTAAAACAAAAGCATCGTATTTATTACACACAACTTCATTTAAAATCATTCAACTTGAAATATTATTTAACAAAACGTAATCTTTCTATGAAGGGCACCTTTGGTTTTTAGCTTATTCGAATGAGATTTATCCTAAAATGTTTAATTTCTGGTAATACACTAAGTATATAAATCCTCTCAACTGTTTGCAGCGGCCTTGTAGAAACGAATTCGCAATAAATTGTAAATAAATCTTATGTTACACGTTTAAATAAAATATTCACATCAAATAAACAAAAGAGTTTAGATTAAAAAAACGAATAATTTAGAATTAATAATTATAAACATGTTTCATTATGAACAGTAAACCTGGAATGTTAATTAATATGTAATGCAATAAAATAACCCCTTTGTGCTGAATTTGGTAAATATAACGACACTACACCCCTGACGCTGGTGGAACGGAAATCAACAAAGTGGCGAGGAGATGGGAACGTGGCTATCCGGGTGAAAAGCGCAGTCGTTAGATGAATCTTGATCCGCTAATAGCCGTAATACTGACAATGGTTGTAGCAGCCAGTGGTGCCATCTCCCGAGATTGTAGTTCCGATGCGATTCAGAGGATCAAGATTGCGCGTCCCTCAGTTCGCTGGTTGTCAAGTGCCGAGAGCCACGAACGAGCTAATGCTGTTCGCTCTCTTCTCCGCCTTTGGCTCCCTGGTGAAGGAAATATTATGCATCAAAATACAAGCAAAACAGAATTGTTTAATGAAAATGTCAAGTAATTCGATCATTAAAAACTAGGCAAGCATTTTGTGCGTTGTGCAGGGTGAAACATTAGTGACGTTTACGCGTTTGGAAACCATATCTCTGTCCACAGATCAATTTGCCACGAATTTGCACTTGATGTCTGCAAGAATAGTTTCAAACGAAGATAACTCAGCTGACGCAATCTGTGCTCAGATATTGGAGGATTATGGAATCCAAAATGTTAACTTAGGTCCTCATAAAGCACAGTTCCAAACAGATATAACGGAAGATACGATAAGTATTTAGCGAAATTCGGTGAACGATAAAAGCCATTTTCCAATTGCCGATGGGACTGTGCCCCATAAACATGCTAATCATAGTGCGCGTGCATACTTCGTGCGCGAGAATCCAGCCGTTGTGTGCCATCTTGTGCCGCGCGTATTCAAGATGTATGGCCCCCTCAGAGCTGAGAAGCAGAGCGCCCTGCAGGCGAGCGATGGCGGCGGCCGCGTCTGCCGGACTAGCGAAGTCCACGAAGGCCACCGGGCCCGAGCTGCCTGCGCCCGCTGTCAGCAGCCGCAGTCGCGAGAACCCCGCGCAGCTGTCACCACCACAGTTAGATGCGCCCCGCCCGCGATACCCACCCGCCTGACTAGTGTGTGTCTGACCGCTTGCGAGATCTCTCAAGACCAGGTTATTTGCGCGCAGAAACATTCACGGGAAAAACTTCTACCAAGACCAAGATATTGACAGACGCGTTGCAAAAAAAAAACAAAGGATTTTTGTTAGATTATGAAAAAGTAACCATTAAATATATACATCTATATATACTTATTTTGCCTTTTTTCGTGAATTCGATTAACAATTTATTGATAAATTTAATGGAAAGACTAATGAAAACAGTCCTGTTTCCGGATTTTTATGACCGAATAAACTCACAGAACTGTAACGAAGTAACTTTACTTCTTTATTAAACTTAATGTATCATATCCAGAGATCGGACAAATGGATGTCATTGTTGGCAATAATATAGACATGACTCCAAAGATCAATTAATTATTTTTACCTGTAATTTAATTTGTATACTTCGTAGAATACTTATTAATCAATAAATTAAATACAGACTTATTGTGTAGATTTATTAAAGTAAATAAAAAATATTTTTTCTAAATTTTCAGGGGTAAGTTTGTTCCTTTTCACATCCAAAATATACTTATGAGCTGAAAAACTCCGTTCGCAATCTACTGAAGTTAACGGAGCAAACTTAAGTAGTTTAATGGGAATACCGTTATGCCAATGGTTTTCAGAGTCAGAGATTTTGTCTTCTAAGTATTTGATGACAGTTTCAAAATCTGGATTTCTTTTAAGTATTGCTTTTAAGAATGAAAGAATCACAAAGTAAATTTAATGAATGTCAGCATATTAGTGTCAATGTAAAAAAAAATGTATTAAAAAAAAACGAAAGAGGTATGATATCTTTCTTCTATTATCCCATTGAAGTCTTAGCAATTATCACTAAGAAATCAATTAATTCATAAATTAATTTTTGGAGTCATGTCCACGTTCTTGCGAGTAATGACACCTATTTGTCCGGTCTCTGACATATCATAATATAGAACCGTTAAATAATCAGAGCAGTTTTTAAATATCAACATATATTTTTACCCAATTAAATAAAATAAGCGTTTTTTTTTAGATAACCTGGCCTTAAGGCTTAACATCTATTTGTCTAGCGCGCGCGTGTTCAAAATGGAATCCACCATTTTTTTTACACATTATAGCAGAAATAAATAGTGCATGCCATTGGGATGGTAACGTTAAACAATAAGCCTAAAGTTAAGTAGTTTACAACGGTGTACTTGGTATTCGCAATTTTAGAAGGAAAACGACCCATTTATGAATAATACACATTCCAAAACGAGACCTGAAGCATCTGACATTAATGCTACTTGAATTTTGAAGCATGTTATATTCAAAAATGAGTAGGTTTTATTGTAAAAGTGCTGTATCTTCCTGCTATTATTGTCGTGTTCAAAAGAAGATTAAGCAGAAACAAACATCTTCTCTTAACCATCAGCGGAATCCCCACATTTATTTGTGTCAACTATATTGATGACTTATTGGCTTATGTCAAAGTGCAACCTAATACATCAGAACAAAAATTAAATGGCTCTTGCTTGTGTGTGGTGTAGTGCTGATATAATTATGGCGGTTTGTGAAAGTGTGAGCAATACAAGTGACATACACTGTCATGCTCGGTGGGTGGTACGGGTGCAGGCATTAAGTAGTTCTCACACAAACGTTTCGCAACAAAATTATTACCATCAGTCAAGCGGAATCTAATCACAACTGTTTGTGTGAGACAAAAAAACAAAACATAAAATTAAGACCTAAATATACGTGGACGACATTGTGATTCGGTGAAACATGCACTGTGGAAGATTACATAGACAATTATTCGTATAATATTCTTAAGATTAGCATTTTCAGTAACATAATTCGCATATTTATCATGGTGGTCATGCAAGTAACATTTACTGTAGCAGTTTGGACTTGACGGACACAATGCGTAATACACAAATTCCATTTCATCGACGCTTATTTTAGTACCTAATATCCTCTATCCTCAACTCAGGAGTTTCATTCACAGAAAATATTATTATTTTTCGCCTGAGACTTTCAAAAGACACGTTGTGTCATAAAGATGACAGTCATTTTTCAGGCATATTATGGTAACAACAGCCTTACAGTCGAACCGTCGAACTAATTCCTGATCCACCACAGACCGTTATCAACTATCACAGTGTCATCACAATTTCCCTTGTCAGACAATGCGATTACACTTTAACATTTTTTTGCGAAATGGTGGGTCGTGATTTAGTTGGTCCGATAGAACCTAGATTCGATGAAGGCATCGACTGAATTTTACCTGAAAATCAGTGGCATAGCTGATAGTACAGTCGAGTGTAAAACATAAACTTATCCAACGTTTTAAAAATATGTAGGTAGTACAGACTCTTATTTCGACGTGATAAGGCTGTGGTAGAAACATATTTTTGAGTAGCTCGACTCCATATCTAATTTTGCACTTGATTATACGTATAGCCTAAACTTTTGAACTGACCTCATCAACTTACTAGAAAGACTACAATACCATTAAGTAGTTTACCAGAAATTAAGATAATATAGATATAAAGTAAAGTCACGTAGTAAAAGCAGATTATAACCGCTTTGAAAGGTTAATATAGATGCATCAACATCATCATTATTTAAGCCTATATACGTTCCAATGTAGACTGATAATACTTAGGACTGTATAGATACAATGCCATTGTGAGTAAGCGGATGAGCTCAGTTAAAAAAAAAATACTATACTCGTACTTCTTTACCGTTGGATACTATTTCTGAGAAAATGACATAAGAATTACCTGCTAAATATTTCCTTGAGCTCGTGTTCGGAGACGAACTGGCCGAGGTTGGCGACGAACAGCGTGGAGCAGGGGGGCGCGGGGTGCGCGGTGTGCGCGGGGTGCGTGGGCGGCGCGGGCGCGTGCGGCCCGGCCGCGCCCGGCGAGCCCAGCGCCGGCGCCGGTAGCACGCAGGCGCCCAGCGTGAGGGGGGTCTGCCCATTCAAATACTAACATTTAGTTGATAGAAGGCTCTTGGGCTCATTAGATTCCGTTCACAATTAAAGGGCCAAAAGGATCCCTGAATCAAAAAAGGTCTTAGCAAACCTGCAATTTTTTTGGAGGAGCACGCGAGTGCCCAGTGTGAGGGGGTCTGATCGTTCAAATACTAACATTGATTGCGATTTTTTGAAGGAGCTATCTAACGCACATCATCATCATATCAGCCGAAAGATTTCCACTGTCGGAGAAGGTTCTCTATCGTTTGCCCGAATTTCATATGCCCGAATGTATCGTTTTCTAGAATTTTCATTTGCCATAAAGTAATTTATTTCTGAAATAGTAATTTCTTTAGAGTTGATATTAAACTAACCTAACCTAACCTACTGCATTCTATCTGATGACTTTTAAAAAAATCCTGAAAATAACACGGTTCTATATATTTTATGGCAAACGTTGGTATGGCAAGTTAAATTCGGGCAAGTAAAGGTAAACGGTCGGAGAAAGGTCTCTACAAAAAAATCCTGCACTGCCCACATTAAACTGGTTTCCCTGACATTCACCAAATCGACGGTCCATTTTGGAGGGGGCATTCCCACGCTACGTCTTCTCCCACGGCCTTCCACGTTCGGCCGCTACTCCAGAACGTTACTGCCCCATCATCGGCCATCGGTTCTACGAGCAATATGCCCGGCGGCCCGGCCTGCTGCCACTCAAGTCTGGGTGTGCGATTCGAGCTATGTCAGTTCAGTATGGTTTACAACAATACCTTATTTTTAATTCAACGATCATTTATTTTTTCAATTATATTTTATTGCTTTATCCCGTGATTACTTAATATGCTCCTATGTTGAATTGTAGTTTTCTAACACTAATAGATTATATTTATGATAAGCCGTCGTGGATAGATGGACGGACGGACAAATATACATGGTGAAACTATAAGCGTTCCATGGAACCCTAAAAAAATCATCATGATATTTTTTTTTAACCGCTGTCGAGGCAAAAGTATTAGATTGAAACGTAAAAAAACAGTTCAAGTCATGACACCTTCCTGTAAGTATTTTCGTAATTAAGTCGATTAGGTACAACAAGAGTGCGACTCACGTGGTGTTGCCTATCGGCGGCAGCTAGTCAGAGGTAGGATCGCACAGGCGCCATCTGTGGGTGGATGGCGGGATGCACGAGCCCGTGCGAGAGCGCCGGCAGCTCGCCGCCGTACGCGAGCGGGTGGTGCCACAGCTCGCCGCCGCCGGGGAAGAATGGACTCGCTAAGTCTGCGCAATCGTACCACGTCACTATTGCAATCAAACACAAACTCGAATAGTTTAAAGGTTAATGCTGGCTGGTTTCGGGTAGCGTCCGTCTGGTGCATCTTTGAATTATTGGAAGCTCTGGGCACTTCGGGATAGTGTAATTTTAATGACTACGGCCGACAATAAACAGTAATCTACATTTATACATTCGTGGACGGGCTCATTGTTCGCAGGGCCCTGGTAACTTAACTTACCCGGAATGCCCAGTGGGAAAAGCCTTGTGAGAACAAGAGTATTGAACGGTAAGAATACTACGCTTTCGAACAAACATCGGACAATTAGCACGCAATCTCTCGATTGTCACTATTCGTGTCTTTTTGTATGATGTTAAATACGATATAAAAAGCTTTATCCATATATGAGATGAGGTATTTTTGATCATTAAACTTACTTAGCAAAAAGCAAAAAATGGTTATTGGTTATTGTGTTTGCTTTCAACTATCAATGACATAGGTATTGTATAAATAAATACATAACCCGAAATCCCGAGAAATGTCCACTCAAATCAGAATAAGTATTAATACGGTATAAGCCAAATAAAGTCGTCAATGTTTAAATTATACATATAAGACTGAATAGTTTATCTCGAAAATATTAGGACTCACCAACAGTAACTTCAATGGCAAAATCATTATTTACAGTGCTCACATGTTCTCACGGCTCGCACTAATTATAATATGAAAGGATATTGTCAATGAAAACATGTGTTATAGAAACCGACAGATCGATTGATAAGAGTATCGCGGAGCTAGGCCTTGCGTGGTATGTGTAAGCGGTCACAGATACTTGCCCTGGCAGTTGCTCGACGCCCCGACCACATCTGTAATTATATTTAAAACGAAACGGTGACGGGGACACATACTGTTGACTAGCATAATGCCAATGATCTCAAAATCAATGTCAACTAGAAAATGTTAACGTACGGCCAAGAAAACCGAATGGCGTCCCATTGTAGAAGCTATTTACTACAAAATACCATCCTGCCTTACCTACATGCTGCCAAAGTAATCAGTGTGAAATTGAAGGTATTTTATAAACAAATTCACAGAGATACACGATTTAGTTTTCTCGGCAATTTCAGCCAAACAGCTGTGTACTACGACTTATTCATTTATATTTTACTTTGAGATCACTCGCGCTAGCTTTACAAGTACGGCATGGCTACATCCAAAGGTGACGAGACACAATTAGTGTGGGCGGTTGAATGAGGTTCGGTAAAGGGTGTGGGGCGGTCGAGCAGCGCCGGGCGGTGTGTGCGTACTGCGGTACTTACGTCCAGTGAGTGGGTGCATCAATGCAGGGTGTGCAGCTGGCGCGGCTGTGGCAACTGCCGGCTTCGGCTTGCTGACCTTCGTGTTGCTTTTAGCGAACTCCAGCCGAATCGTTTGCGGCATGTCGGGGTCGAAACGGACGCCCTGCTGTGAACAGCCGCGAGCGGCGCGACGTCCGATATAATGACGATGGAAGGCTCAGGGGCCGCGTGCTCCCTACTTGTGTGTTTCAAATAGAGGCGGGGATACTCGCGTATTGAGAGGACGTCGGGAAGGGGATACTGCATTTGGATTTCCACGGCCAATTTTGCAAGGAACACTCTAAAGGACCATCTGCAATATCCCCTAGAATGTTTATCTGATGCTGCTGACTGAAAACCAACTGGATTTGATTGGACTATTTTAGAAAACTGTCTCATGTTGTAAAATTTATTGGGAGATTTTTTAAACATATCCTGAAGTTCGCGCCTGCGCCTGCTAGAGTGACGGAACACAGTGCTCGGGGTGTGACATCAAAACCTGTCAAACCGTGACATGCATTTGCGTATTTACACGTTCAATTATTGGTCACACGCGGCAGCGGAGCGCCCGCTGATGACCCGATGTGGTCTATTCAATATGTGCATGGGTTTAGCATAACTTACGATGCGGTTACTCGAATCAGGAAAATGTTATTCCAAGTCTACAATGAGATTATTAACTATAGTGCTCATTGGCTGTGTTAAGGCATGTGATGAAAGAGGTTTAGTAACACCGTGCGTTTTACAATTCGTTTGTATATACAACAGCAAATTAGGTTGTGTAATTGGATATCTCAGTCTTTTACAGAGATATTCTTTGTTGCCAGAACTTATGATATTACTGTGTTCGAAAGCCATTCATACTGGTTATAATTATAAGGCATTGTGTGTGTGGTTTTCTTCTAGTGTTACTGTGTTTTTTCCTACATTGTCAGCTAGTAGGTACTTAAACATTCTTGGCTCCCGATTGTTAATACTGATAAACTTTTGTTTTTATGCCTATTGTATAAAATCAATCGATTTCAAAAAGTTTCTTCTGAAGTTACAGATTGCAATAGGAAAATTGGTTTTATCAGGAACTTTAGAAAAACTATGGTTTAGTTGATTAATGTTTGAGTACATAGAAAAACATACTATATTTATGTAACGATACCAACCTGAAGGTCCTGTTTAGCCGCCTCCGCGCCGGCCCGGGTGTGAAACGTGACGAACCCCACCGGCTGCGAACAAACATCGCAATCATGTAGATAGGTTCGTCGCTCTCATCCACAAAACATCGACAAAAACGTTTTACTCACCGACGCTGTTTTTCCATTCTTGCTCGTTACTTTTAACAGGGAACCTTCGTAGCCCTGCACAAAAAATAAAACACATTAAAATTACGCCAAGCACCCGTGACATTCCTGTATCACGTCTACATACGGGCGGTGAAACTTTTCCATTACCCAAATTACTTTAGCACGTCACTGTCAAATTCGAATCAAAGCCCCTTAAAGTGTCGAAAATAGTACGTTTCCGTGCCTGGTACGGGCAGGTCACGCGATATAGTTAAACTACGACCCCTGGTATAACTTTGGGCACCTTTATGTTTGCGGTGCCATCCGTGCCAGCCGAGAATCGAGTGTAATCCCCCTTATCGGTACACTGAATCGATTCAATCCGAATATTAGGAATCGGAGCATGACATTTGATATTTACGACGCAGTAATCCAAAGCGAGATCTACGTCGCGTGACGGGAGCCATGTTGCTTTTTGCTTTATTTTCTCTTACAGCAAATATTTGGACGTCTCTAGGAGCCGAATTTAATGCCGTGGTTCCTTTATGGGAGAGAGTTTCGCGTGTGCATGCTTCGTGTTCGTGTTTGTATATAAAAGTAGCCAGGTACGCATTCAAAAGTCGGTATTTTATTGCATAAGCAGCAAATAGGAAAAGCTTTGCTATGTGGCTGAATTAAATCGTCTTTAACAACAGCCCAAAAGCCGAATGTGTCGAAAAAACAGTTTTATTTTGTAACATTTGGTATTTCTAACGCCACAGGTGTAACTCAGTCGTTCATTTACGGAGAGAAGGGTTGGCCTTTTGTGTCTAAAGTTGGAAAGTCATTGTATATCTATCAACCTTAAAGATGTCCTTGTCTCGCCCTTTTCGCATCCTTATGTACTGGCAATAAATATACGAAGAATTACATCTGTTTACCAAAACACAAAAAGGTGAATTGTAAAAAAGTACAAAACATACCAGGCTTTAAATATTTTCAGGGTTTAGGTATACACATTTTCAACTATCCTATTTTCAACTATCCTATTTATATATTCTTAATTTCGTGAGAATGGTGCAAAATATGTCCATAATCTTTGTCTCCATAACAAAGGGAATTTCTGTGCCAAAAAACTTTTGCTATCTAGATCTAAGAGTTTGAGTTGGACGATGATGACTATGATGAGTCAGTCAGTCAGGAGTTGAGAATTTTTTCATATATAATTATGTAAGTAGATGTTCCGGTGCGTTCTGAATAACTATTTTGTTCTTGTTATTAGTATGAAATTAATATTTTTTATATATTTATAACGATGTAGGTACTTAAAATAAATTCATAAAACTAAACCCTCCTGCTCCTTTAGGAGTTCTGTAATTTTAAATTAAATACAAAAATATTAAGAGCAAAATGTATTAAGGCGTCACTATGTTTTATTTTTCTATTTTGAAGAAAATATAGGTACCTACATTATTTTCATTACCACGTTTGAATTTTAAAACATAGCCAGAAAAAACAAGAAATTAGAAAAAAAAACGGTATACGCAAATTGTTTTTTTGTTTTTGTTTTTATTTTGTTGTTGTAGTTTGTGAATGTGAATAAATGTCTTCTTTGTTTCTTTCATTTCTTTAAATTTGAAAACGAAACAAAGCCTTTTTGAGTTGGTGAGGTGAAAAATATTTAGTTACGCAATAAAATCACGTTTACAATGTTTTTTGGCGGACATATATTTGAAAGAGGTGTACGAAGGAGAGATTTTTTGAAAACACAAATGGGATAAAGAGCTAGCCAATTTCTTAATCTTACGCTGCACCGAAGCTGCAGGGTAGGATATAGGTATCTAATAATAGTCAAGACAAAAGTTACTCACCTCATATGCTCGAAATAGTAGGTACAGCTCGCGTGGTTTTGCGTCCATGGGTAATCCGCTCACGAATAGTGTCCGCACCTATAACAAATAAAAATAACTTTTATTTAACTTGCAATGTATGAGTTTTGGTTTAAAAATTTGCAAACCATTTTTCTATCACTTCCTGGTATCCGATTGAGCTGAAATTTGGCATAGGTACTTATGTAAGTCCGGCGACAATACGTATCTGGTAGTGAAATTCTGATGATCCAGCCAAGATCATATCCTCAAGACGCAAATCTTCAACGGTTAATGCTTTAAACTTGGCAAGGATCCGATGTTTAAACACGTTTTTGAAAATACCTAGGCACGATGCAAGAAAGTAGGTACAATGGAAAATACCACCATCAAAATATTTACTTTTGTTCCTTTCTAACTTGTCAAATTGTATTGTAAGCCGACTTTATTTATAACGAACAAAAAATAAAAGAACAAATAGCAGTGGAAAATTAACTGCGTGTTCACTTTGAGTTCCATAGCAAGATAAACTCGCCCTTTACAATTTAATGCTATATCTGATGTCATTTGCAAGTAGGCTATTTCCCACCTCAAACAAAAAGTAACGGACATTTTTCACCGGGCAACACAAAAGGAGCACAGAAATGTTTCTATTCAACCGCTCCTTCTCGATTCTTTCATCGTCTTTGTAAACGGTGCAACGCATTAATTCGGCGGGTCCATTTAATGAAATAAAACAGAGGTCGTAATGGCGGTGCGATTTGGCGCGCGTGGGAAATGGAGATTAATTGCTGGCAACACCGGCTGCCGCCATCTTACCGCGCACTTTATTTACTTACCTACACCAAATCACTAGAAATAATTTTGTTAATAATAAAATAACATTAATATTGGTTTTTGGAATCTTTTTGTATTTTTTATTTCAATTCCAAATTTTTTGTTACTTTTACGGTCATCCCGTAAAACCTATATCGAAAATATATGCTCAAATATAGATGCACCGAAAAACCAGAAAAATAAGACCAGCGCAGGGAATCGAACCCAGGTCCTCGGCATTCCGTGCCGTGTGCTATACCGCTACACCACCGCTGGACAACGATACAGACACGAATTTCTCCTATGCACCTCATATCTCAGCTTGTGTTGTTTCTTATTTAGCCACTTAAGCAGCGACACTAGCGACATCTATGCCGTAGCCCTCATCGAAAAACTTTTCGGCACTCCATCGGAACTACCGCTCACCCGGACAAGAGATATCGTTATTAAGCAATCAAATAAAAATTGTTTTTTTGGAATCTTTTTGTATTTTTTATTTCAATTCCAAATTTTTTGTTACTTTTACGGTCATCCCGTAAAACCTATATCGAAAATACAAGCTCAAATAGGTATAGATGCACAGAAAAACCAGAAAAATAAGACCAGCGTTGGGAATCGAACCCAGGTCCTCGGCATTCCTGGGTTCGATTCCCAGCGCTGGTCCTATTTTTCTGGTTTTTCTGTGCATCTATATTTGAGCTTGTATTTTCGAAATAAAATAACACCTTTCATTAGAGCCACGGTTCATTGCCTAAACAACGTCGTTGTATTTGTTGTGAACGAATTTACCTACTGACTGATGGTATCAAAGTCTTTAGTGAATTTTACAGGATCGAAACGATAGGCGCTATCTCAAGTTCAATCCTTAAATTTGAAGTCTACGTGCGGCGCAGAGAGCGGTTCTCGTAATATATATTTTTATCGTATCCATCCCTTGGCCAGTAGCAGAATGTAGGACCGTAATGTCGGCTATTTTCCGGTCGAACGCATGGGAATGCCCCGGTTCGCCGCTACGCGATTATTTTACGCGAATCTTTAATACAATGTTCCTATAATGTGATTGTTGAGTCTCAATGTTGAGAATCCATGAAGCTATATTTTGAAATTGTAGTTCGTTGTGCTCATTTTGGAGTTAAAATACGTCGGTAAACCCTGCCGCCCGTCTTTTACGTTAGTAATTTTCCAAGCGAATGCACTCTGTCTGTCCCCGATATTTCACTTTGACAACGAATAAGCATTACCGGTTTAGCTCGCAGCCCGGCCAGGATTTAGACAAATATTGAAATAGCCTATAGAGAGAGAGTTTATGTAAAAGATAAATAGACCTTCTCATCATTTCAGGAACTTTAAAACTTATGTGTAAGGTTTTATTTTACGAAAAATTGTTAAACATTATGACACCTATTAGCACATTATACGAGTATTCATTTCAAAACTATATGACTCATATCATATCATACCTTTCGTCGTTTTTTCTATAGTATTTTGTCATGGTTGGCGTGTTCTACAAGTCCGCAAATTAGCGTTCCAAATCCATGTTCTACCATACACTCTTACCCGAAAGCAATATCTATCACATAAGGACGTGAAATATTCGCCCACCTAGCATATTTCACCCGGCGGCAGGGGCAGCGTCCGGTCAGTTTGAAAATGCCCCTCTGTGTCGACCATTTTACACTCGGTTGCCCCGGAATCCCTACGCCCCACTATTGAGTTATGTTTCATACTTGTATGCTTTAGCAGGGAACGGCAAAAACTAGAAAAACATCGAGACATGTGTTTGCACAGGTATAGAATTTCATCAAATTTACAATGAAACATAAAATCATATTTCTTATGTTGTAAAATTTGCTCACTAAACCTCACAAGTTCTTTTACAAACATTAGTATCTCCGATAATTGTCACACCTATTAGAAAAGTTTGTTATTTCGCATGTCTCGATTTGTATTCTTTACCACTAAACTGTTAGTTACAACTTGACATATTAAAATTTAACCGTGCAAGCGTAATTTAGCGCTGTTTACGCTCTTATTGTCTTCGACTCAACGTGAAAGTCGCGCGCCCTTTAAGAGAGTACTTCGACTTGATAGCATCTACGAGTGACAGTAATGTGACAGGAACGCAGATTATATTGTGAGCCACACTGAGTCAACTCACTCGGTTTATCAGTGCCTTCGTTGAGGACTTTAATAATAGGCATTTTCATAGAAACTTCACATGTAAGTTTGTAGAAAAAGGAACAGTACTCGTAACAATGTTCAAAAAAAGGGAAAGATTCAAGCATACTTCAGAGTGAATTCGTTTCTTAAACCAGCAATAAATCAAGAGCAATTTGTTGTGTATTCAAATAAACCGAAGCAGATAAAAAAATTAAAGATGATGTAAGTTTCGGTAATTCCCGTGTGATTTTAATAAAATCCTGAAAGTTCAATTCGACTGCCAGATTTAACGCGAAGCTGCGGGTAAAGGCTAGCTAGCTATCAATAAAGAAGTATCACCCCAGAAGAGACCAACTAAAAACAAAGTCACGCGTATTTCGATATTGAGTGCAAATAAATCCAATTCCAATAAACAAGTTCCGATAAACAAGCTTCCCAAATTCGAAACAGACGTCTAAAAATTGACGTATTTTTATTTGGCCTGCATATTGGTTGCGCGGAAAAGTCAAAGGGATGAGCCGAACGCAATCGGGTGACAATTGCATGCAGCCGAGCCGAATCAGCTTTTGGAATCATCGGGTAATGGCGGCGAGATGCGGTGCACCGGCTGGAGCAAATTAAAATAAAACAATGCACTTTAGTTTCATACAGAAAAATACAAAAATCACGTTGTTTGTTTGCATATTTTTTAGTGCCTGAACCCTCCGCGTTCATAGAGAGGTTACCATTTCCGGCCTATATACGTCCCACAAAGCAGAGGGCTTGGGTTGATATTTTTCTCTCAGGATCTGCAGTGATGAACCTCGCATTCACCATATTTTATGATGTGCATGTATTCTCACGATATTTTCCATTGCCAAAAAAGCTCATGGAAAATTTCAGTTCTAATTTCAGCAGACTC
Source organism: Choristoneura fumiferana (assembly GCF_025370935.1). NCBI lineage: Eukaryota > Metazoa > Arthropoda > Insecta > Lepidoptera > Tortricidae > Choristoneura > Choristoneura fumiferana. The sequence continues at coordinate 9,274,802 of NC_133487.1, read as the reverse complement.
AGAAGTATGAGTCCGCATTCATTTTAAGAGACCTTGTTTCATTCATCATTGATTACGAGTATTACCGTCACGGCCTATATATATATCCCACTGCTGTGCACAGGCCTTTCAGCACCCTGAGAGGCCATAGTTACCACGCGAGCCCAGTGCAGATTTTGAACTTCATAGACACCGTTCAATTGCTTCGCAGGTTTGTGCAGGTTTCCTCATGATGTTTTCCTTTACCGTAAAGCTCGAATTAAATTTCAAATGTAATTTCGCCCATACATTTTGGACAAATCCTCGCTGCTGTAGAGGCCACAGGCCACCACGGCTTGTTTGTTATGATGTCATTGATGTCGAATTTACTTGATATCTACAAATTGTTTATAGCCAGAATAATCAGGTGCAAGCGATGCCGCTCTAAGTAACAACTTGATGGCTTACTGCGCAAGAGTAGTCTATGCGGGGACATTAATGTGTTACCAACAAAGCGTGCCTACGAGTATGGACCTCAACAGAACAGTCAGCGAAATCGGTCAAGTGACAAATAATAACGTTTCCGTGAGCTGTGGACCTCGCGAGTTTATCTTTCATATTTTAAAACTCTAATTACTCCGCCATTTTGTAAAATCCATTATAAGTATTTATCGTTGTAATGAAATATGTCGCGATAGGTGGATATCATGGAGATAGTGAGTGAGACTGTCGATGGTACAAAATACTATCTTAATACGTAAACAGAAAATTCCTGACTGACATGACAGACTCGTCAATGCTCAGTTCAAATCTTTAGACCTGGAAAGTTGAAATTGCATAAAAGAGTACCAATATAGACTGGTAAATGGACGGAAGCTCGTAAGTCGTAACTTTATAAAACACGTCACGGCTATAAATAAATGAAATATAAGTTATAAAGGTGTGTTCACACGATCGATCGCACAGGCGCGCATCCGAAGTGAGCGGAGCGGAAACCCCCGGGGCGGTGCACAGCGAATTTATCATGCGCCCGTGTGTACATACCCTGGCTAAGTTCAATATGTGCCCGTTGCGCGTTGCGCTCTAGGGCTAAGGTTGCGATATTTTTCAGCCGTGACGTCACATTCCGCACACATTTCGAGTGTCTACTATATGTTATGTCCATTTGACTTCTGGCGCAATGTAGAACGTTCTATAAATTCGAACCCTGATATCGTTTTTAAAAAAGTACGTAGGTATACATAAGTAGAAATATATGTGATTTTTCCTACTAATAAGCCGAGGGCACCTAGAAATAAGATGCATAGACTGTTCCAGTTTTAGAAGGAATATTACGCGACCTAGGTTTAAAGTTATGCCGCTTCCTTATTTGTCGTTAATAATAAACTAGTTAACAAACACCAGAAAATAAATGAATACAAAAGCAAAATCTTAAACGTTTTAAGTTGAATGAGTGATTCTTGGAAGTGTAAAATGTCTACAAATAACACAAAGCAGGCCCCATACTACGAAGTGCAAAATCCGAACTTCGTATCTTGCCATCCCGCTGACGCTAATATTATTTAATACGAGAGTGAGAGGGACGGTACGATTCACGAATTTTGTAGTAGCCCCCCAGCAACGCTGTAGAAACACAGTGGATATTAAATTATTCCTGGCAAAGTATGACAGTTAAAACGGTTTGAAAATGAAAAAGCATTTTCCCAACAGACGAGGTTAATCGAATTGGGCCCGTCACGTGTCTATTGGAGGACATATCATTTCCATTTGTGAAAAGGACAATAATGGAAAACAGCCCAACTTCGAATAAAACAATGAGATAACAGAATTAAACGTCTGGCGTCGACGGTTTTTACCTCTGAAGCGAAAACTTTATGATTTTACTTTTTCTATATCTGTAAAGAGTGTTCGATTCATTGGAAAACCTGGTGAGTTAATAAAAAGTTTAGGCGGCAGAATGGTATTTATGTATAGGGCAAAGTCGCATTTGAACGTCTTTGGACTTAGGACGAATAAAAAACTACGCGGTATAATTAAAATGTTAAACATCTCTAACCCGATTACCAAGCTACGGCTACAGGCTAGACTATGGTGATTGACTTCCAGCACATGAAAGCTGCTAGCTGCATGTTTGTTAGTCACCTATCTGGTAAAGAAAAGAAAATAATTAAATGGTACCTGATGATGACCTTTAGACAAATGGATGACCAAGCGCAGAAACGCAAAGATCGTTAGAAATGAGGTATTAAATAGCCGAATGTGCCTTGTTATGATTCAAGGCAATAAGGAGACTCGGACGTGGCATTGTTTTATTTCAATTTTTTTCCCGTTGATTGAAACACCGGTCTACTTGAATAGGAAATGGATGGCAGCCTCGCGGGCCAATTGGGCGAGATTTGCGCCGATCCATTAGCAGTACACCTTTGTAATTCAGCCGTGTAAAAATAAAACAAGATCCGGGGGTCGCTTTCGTTGGTTTTTGTTTTGCGTCTATTTGGCGTTTATGTAATGGAATCGCTTTGTGTTTGTTCTGAGTAACAGCAGCCTAATAGATTTGTAGCCGCGCCTCGGACAGTAATTAAATTATGGTGCTACCTACCGGTACGCTTTATCAATAAAATTGTTAGAAAGTGGGTTAGGTTCGTGCATAACAGGTAGTTTTATGAGTTTGACTCCAGTAAAATAAAGATCAAGTAATTAAAATGTTATAGCTTAGTGGTTTGACCCATGGCCTATAGCTGAATATCGTAGGTACCTATATAGTTGAAATTCAAGCTCGTACCTCTGTCTTTTTCGAAATTCAAATGCGAAGGTACGCTTTGAAAGTACCATGAGCTTTACGGTGTGGGAAATCATGCCGTGGAAATCTGTATTAGGTTAGGGTAGCAATTCAATCGTGTACCTATGTGAGAAGTTTTCAATACCCATAGGAACCGCGCTGGATATACACTCCAAGCCCAATCTGAAAGGAGGGCTATGCCCAGCTGTGGCACATATGTATATAAATAAATGTTAAAGAGGAACTTGAATAAGTATAATCTTAACATTTATCACCTCTATGTCCAAGTAGACGCTACCTAATCGAATTGAGTTAATTAACACTTAAATTATTGTGTAATACAATCAATCAATCAGCATTAATGAGGAATATATTACCAATCCTTTACTTTAACAAGAAGTACAAATTTATCTTGACGTAAATACTAGAAGCCTCAAGACCAAACAAACTGCAAAGTCCCACATAGACTGATGAAAAAGTAAACTCCAGCATTGAACTGAAACTCGCAGAAAGCAATTTTTCTTCGTACGTCAATCTCGGAGGCAATAATTCACAAGTTTGACTTCACAAGCTTCATGGCTATCGACAAAAATCGAAGTTTTGGCTTCGAGGAGCGCTGCTTCGGGGTGAAAAACTACAGAATACATCAGATTTACTTATATTGAAGGACGAGACCCAACGCATTAGAGATTTATATTTGTAGCTATGAACCTTTGCTTTACTTACTGGTGTTTGCTCAGATCGTGATGGATAAGACGCGTCCCAAATAGAATAAAACATTCTTTGTCTAAGAAACAAAAAGATTGATCCTTTGTAAGCCTCCAGTACAGCGGAGGACCGCCGGATAGAGATATTTCTAATTTTTCGCTCGACTCGCACCGGCCGAAGATTGGCAGTTGGGTGGGGGAATAGACAAAATAAACGCAAATAGCCTGGAAAACTTGAAAAGGGTTATAAATACACTGACAATATTAAGCAGACAACAGACTTGTTTGTATTATAAACGAATACAAACAAAACACCCTTTTCCATTTAAGTTACTATGACAAAAGAATACTGGGGATAAAATTCAATCATTACATAACTTTTGTTCCTATAGTAACTACATGATTTTTTAGCTAAGTACCTACGAAGAAATGAAAAATATATTTTTTTTGTATAGAAAAATGGCCAAGTTGGGTTCCGTATCGCGGTACAAGTGAAGAGTTAATTGAGCAGAAATGGCGTAATAAACACATTTTTAGTGTGATCCATTTCCTTTTTAAATTTTTGTGCCTGCGGCCATAGAAAGTATTTTTTCGATAACCAAACCCACACTGTTGAAATCACCGGCTTGCCCAATATTTCCAACAGTACATTCAGGATTTATGAAAGATGCAATTTAAGCGATCTTTGCTTTGTCTTTACCACGGAAATATCCAAGTCTACGCCACTGGTAGAGATTCCAAGTACCTATTACGGTTCAAAAAATACAGTCCTGTAATAGATGGATAGGTAGAGTGAAGTCTTGTGATTGTAAGTTTGACACCTTTTGTGTACGGAACAATAAATAAAAAGCACACAAATTTGTAAAAAAAAATGTACCAACCTACTAAAAACAACAACTAAGACAAATGGAGCGTGATTAGTTTCCAAATAAAAACAGAAACAGCAACACCAACAAAAACATTTCATAACAAAATCAAAGTTGGTGAACACAATTTAAAATGTGAAAGCGAAAGCGCAGAAAGAGTTCCAGCGGAGCAATATTGCCGACCACCTGCTCCGTCGAGATTGGGATCATAATGTTAATTTAATTAAAGGACTAATCTAAATTGCAGACGACCCGACACCCCGGCCGCTATTAAAAGGATATTTCGTTGCCGCCAGTTAAGTTGGGGAAAGTTGGCGACTATAAATACGTCTTGGGGAACAAGTCAAGGGGGAGAAAACCTTAAGTGCAAAAATTTCAGTTCTGTTAGAGGGTTGGTGAATGAACTATTGTGGTAATATTACGGTTGGATGTTTAACGGTACAAAAGCGCTAAAGCACGGTTAATATTATTTCGCACACATCGCTGTGTTAATAAAAACAAAAGGTTTTTCACAAACTTCAAAATGGATGGATAGAGTATTTATTCAAGATACACTGTCACTGGAGTAAAGCACAGGATTTTACTAAAAGGAATGAGACATAATAACATCTCATTGAATTACAGAATTAGCTCTCAAAATATATAAGGTGCGTAAGACTGGGGACGTAATTAAATTTAGTTGGAGAAGATAAATTAAGGGCTCGTTATTTCATTAAAATATATTCATGAATTGCTTAATTTTGATAGCAGTAAATCAGGTGTAAATTCACAATCATATAGGTATAACGATGATTACACATAGAGGTAATTGGAACATGGGTTCTAAGGCAACATTGGGTAAGTAACTCTCAATAACAAGTAAGTCTTTATTTAGCTTAACTTTATAATAACACAGTAGGTAAGTGCAGGTGGTGACTACAAAAGGGGGATGAAATTGAAAATACAAACTGAAATATAGATGCACAGAAAAACCAGAAAAATAAGACCATCACTGGGAATCGAACCCAGGTCCTCGGTATTTCGTACCGCGTGCTATACCGCTACACCACTGATGGTCAACGGTACAGACACGAATTTCCCCTATGCACCTCATATCTCAGCTTGTTTGTTTCTTATGTTAGCCACTTAAGCAGTGACGCTAGCGACATCTATACCGTAGCCCTCATCGAGAAATTTTTTCGGCACTCCATTGGAACTAACCGCTCACCCGGACAAGAGATGTCGTTACTAAGCAATCAAATTAAGATTGGTTTTTTGGAATCTTTTTGTATTTTTTATTTCAATTCAAAATTTTTACTTTTACGGTCATCCCGTAAAACCTAAATTGAAAATACAAACTGAAATATAGATGCACAGAAAAACCAAAAAAATAAGACCATCACTGAATGAAATGGGGACTGGGGATGAAATTATATAAACCGCTGACATTTTCTTGATACGACAGGCCTCTATATTATGATTAGAAAGTCATATTAAAAGAATCCATAGAAATCCGTGTTCTTAAATTGCGTATTGGAATTAAGACGTCCGAAGTTTTCCTTAAAAGGGGTGCCGATTCTCGATATAGAAAAGAAAAAGTTCCGCCATGATAGATATTCCACGAGAAACTTGGACGATGACAGGCGGCGGCTAACAATCTATGAAATGTTATAGCTAACTTTCTGTAACTAATTATCTATATCTTCTATAGTTGCCACCTATATTGAAATCAATCGCACGAAAGTCAGTCTTCAATAACAACAAGGATGAAGATGAATGGTAACTCTGCTTCAGTAGAATACAAAACAATTACAAGAGCTTGCAAAAGAGCACGAATAAAAACGAAATACCGCAAGCACTTAATTAAAGAGCATTAGTACAAATCAATAGTTTGCAGCCAGTCGATATCAATTTAAACCGAGCACTCGGCAACAGCGATGGCGGCAGACCCGCCCGAATTATGTTCAATGGGTAATTAATTGAGCCTATTCACTCCGATAACAATGAACGTCATATCTAGATCATTACTGTGAGCCACGTTTTCAGAAGCACTGTACGCAGATGTTATGCAGAGTGGAAACAGTTTGATTTAGAAAATACGATGTTGATTTCTCATGCAATAACAACCAAGTCAAAAAAGAAGTTAACAAAAAAACTGTGTAAGATCGGTACGGAAGGGCCAAAATCTCATCAGTTGTTAATAATTTGTTCTCTTTAACTTGAAAAAGTTGATTAGAAAATTCCTTTTAAAACTAACAAATTGTACAGGGTCCGCAATTTGGGCGGTCGCAAGTTTCTAATCCCTTCTCGTCGTCGGCAGGCCTCGAGGCCGCCGCGAAAACTATTGCGAGCGATAAAGATACACATTTACACTGAGGCTCCGGTTTTGTGTTATCTTATTTGAAATTCAAATTGGGCACCAGGCTCCAGGTGAGGACACGATTGGGCTCAACTTCCTGTACGGTTTAGATTTAGCAAGCTCAATCGAATTGGGCTTGCCGGCGGAACTTGTAGACGCGTAGTTGGTAAACTGGCTTATGAAATTCGTACAGCTGCTTATGTAAAGGTGATATCGTATTTGTTGCCGAATTGGTGGTGTGAATATTCATTGAATTTCATAGTGTAGAATAACGTGAACGTTTTATAGGGCTAAATACTAATGTTTAGCGGGTTTATCTGACATAAATAGGTTCGTGCGCTTTATTGATATTGAAAATTGATTTAACTTAGTAGTAGGTACTTTTTCTTTCGTCTTTCCTATATTTATATGCATAATCAATAATAACTAGAATGACGAATTTATCATAAGTTAAAAATAGAAAACGTTTACCCTCGATACAGAGTACTTACTTAGGAAACGTGCACAAATACAAATAAGGAAATGATAAAAAGAGATGAAAGAATAAACAAACATGGGGAAATCGATTTTGTTTGCGGAGATCAATAGGTAGGTTAAGTACAGGCAAATGAAACACAAAACACTTTGTCGAAGAAAACTTCTGACCTATTTATTATTCCGTACGATTTTATTCATGTTTCGTTAGTTTTAATTTCATGCAAGTAATATTGACTGATGGTTTCTATCCAAATCTGCGGAAAAGTCGTCACTCTTTGACGTTTTACAGATATAGTGATCATCCATAGTTCATGTAAACAGAATTGCAATATATACATCTAGAATAGAGAACGTTTCAGAACAGTTTGTCTGCTGCATTATTCTTTGCATAATACAAGTATGCAGAAAAATTGCACGATATGCTATACAAACTCGCTACATACTCTACTACAGTAAAAAGTAGAACCACTTATCGTCAAATCTTTCTCGATGAAATATACACTTTATAATACAACTTAAATATAAGGTCATGGTCTTTTGCTCCGCTCCAATAAAAAAACAGAAAATTTCTTTAAAACATCGTATCAGCACCAAAAATATGAATTTTTGAATAGGAACGCCGGTAAAAGACATGTTTAGCGTTTTATAAATTCGTATAAGTGATAGGAGAACGTTGCCATAAATAACGGTCCCATAAGAACGGTTAAATACTTTATCCCAGAAAAGTACAGGGAATTCCTCCACTCGACGTCTACTTCAGAGGTAATTTTTCACAACTCTATCGGTAGACGCCGCTGCAAATCTGTTTTGGTACAACGTACAAGTTTACAGAACATGCTGAATTTATTGAATTCTATGTCTGCTAGAGACATGTCTTGTGTTCAGTCAGAACTCAGACTCAGAACTAAGAGTATAAACAGCTCGTCTGTTGAACATAACCTGAATAATGCAGTGCATTTTATTTTATCTTTTCGAAAATTATTTTCAATCTATCAAGTAGTAGCAGTAAAGTTGCCTTGAAGAGATCACTCTGAAGCGATAAGCCCGCCTATTGCTCGCCTTTGAAAACTTTGTCTATGTACCTCTGTCTTCTGTACTTACTGCGCACTATGTTATGTTGTTCAATAGAGTATCATTGTATTGTAATGTAGTAGGAAATATGGTATTAAATTAATGCTATGCTCTGCTTTTTAGAAAATTTTGTGATAGGAAATATACTTTATCCTTGAATTATCAAAATATATGCGCCTTGAGGCTTAACACTGGAAGTATACAAAATTTACAAAATATTCATAAGTGCTTGTTATAGCCTAAATTGAATAAATATATTTTGACTTTGATTGTAAATGAAAAAAAAAAACACTTCAGCAAGAACTCTTCCGCTAGTCGCTAGAGACTTGCCTCTGGTGATAGAGGTATCTCAGCAACCGCTCTAGACCATCTGATTGATGGATCTAATCTCCGGGACTATAGAATTCGTACGAAGATAGATAACTAGACTACACTGGATACTGAGGCACACATAATATTTGGAATAAAGTGATATATTTGAGGTCGTTTTGTCTTATTCACGTGATCAAGTGTGTGCTGTAACAATTCACATGAATCAGAATAATATCTTCATGGATCATATTGAGGATTTATGGTGCCTAATGTCAGTCTTCTAGAAACAGCTAAATAAGTGGTAGTAACTTAGACATTGCTGTGGTATATTTATATCAATAGATTAGATTAAATATAACCTGGCATTAAATTTGAATGATGATAGTCTCGTCTTAACAACGAGAGCATATTAAACTTTGTGCTGATATTCCAAAGCAAAATCTGCAACATAATCGATGCGTTTGTAAATGTCATTTTTAAGAGCGAATTCAATCAGTCCAAACAAGTGGAAAATCGAACCCCAAATCATCCAATCGTAGTAAATCTCAAATTCCGAGTACGCAGCTAAGGAGCCGTCCCGTCCCGACCAAGTCCCTGATTTAAATTGCAGATGCCCCTCGGGAACGAGCGCCGACTCCCGCGATATGCTAATCATAGTCAAGCCAAGGATTATCCCTGTTTACACTCAACAAACTCACTTAATTTCATACCGACGCGACGTCTTTCTATATTTGTCACCCAAATGTAATTGAACGCGGGCGCTGGACAGAGGTTTGTGTGGATAAAGAATTGTTTCAACATCATAATAATAACTCGAATATAAATTGACCACCCACTTAATCTTTTTCATTCAGTAGGTAGCCTAAGACAATACTTAATTCTTCTTTCTCCCTCAGTTAAATACAGTTACTAAGGCCATAACAGGTTGGTATTTTTAAATATAACACACACTTAGCTATACGATACAGTCGATGCTACTAGAAACACAGGGAAGCTTAAAGTTCCATCTTACAGACTGGCTAAAATCAAAAAGTCGTTTCCGGGAAATTGCGTACGTTTTTATAATAAAATTCCAAAAAATATTATAAATGAAACGGATACAAAATTCAGATCTATTGTCAAGAAGATATTAATATCAAAGGCGTATTATAAAGTTAATGATTATATCATGGACAGGGATATTTGGAAATAATTCCGATCCGCATTAGCGATCCCTTCAAATAGCGAACCTACTGTGTTAAAAATAAAGTTGTGTTAAATACTTGTGATGTATACATATCATTTAATAATATTGTAAATCTGTTTTAAAAAAAATATACCTCGTTGAGTTTCTTGCCGGATTCTTCTCAACGGAGGTTTTTCCGAACCGGTGGTAGTTTTTTTTTTGACCTTCATAAGTGCTTGTTATGGCCTAGATTGAATAAAGATATTTTGACTTTGACTTTGACTTTGATGACACAGCACTATTTAGCGGAACCAGCTCTTTGTCGAAGCGCCTTGGTTTCTGGAATTAAACTGTCTAGCTCACGTCTGTTCAGCGCTTCCCGTCAGTTTTGAACTTCGCCACTACTGGCTACATTCGCAGTTAATTCTCTTGTCTAATAACTTGCTTACCAGCTTGTAGCTAAGTCCGGAAGGGAATATTGGAATTGGGAAATACGAGCACCCTCAGACCTATTTGCTATTATATTCAATAGTTGCGACAACTATGTAATAGGCGTACATTTTGCATTAAAATCTTTCTGTCTCATGGCGCCATATCCATATTATCCTAAGTATTATTGTATTTTTGTTTGCAAAATAAAGTCTATGGAAACAAGGAAACAAAACCAAATCTGTTCTAACTCTACAAAGTTATAAAAACTTTAAGAGTTTCCAAATAATTAGAATTAGCTAGGTCTCTTTCAAAACTAAATTTCATTACTAGGTATATTTAGTCGCAAAGCTTTGACGTTTGTCCGAATTCCGATTTAATTTAATTTGTCAAACTTCACGAGATCTCTAACGATGTCTTTTTCGCTTAAGAGTTCATCTTTAGCAGAAACTAACTTGCAAGTCTTATCGCTTCTTTGAAAGCTACGTTTCATTTAATTTTGTGAAGTTAACATTCAAATATTTATCTATGTATGTATATTGATCAGCATTATTTAGTATCAACTGCCTAAATAATTATAGCCTAACTAATTATCTACAACTTTCATACATACATATTATATATAAGCTGGTAGGAGAAGTGTGTATTTTTATTATGTAATCGATAATCATGATTAACTTTACTGTTTAAACTGGCCTTGGCTTTACTTCGTGAAAGCTTTTATTAATAACTAGCTGTTTCCCGCGAATCCGTCCGCGTAGAAGTATGAGATATAGAAAAAATCTTAAAATCGGTCAAGCCGTTTCGGAAGGGTTTGGTCACAAACACTGTGACACGAAAATTTTATACAAGGTGTTAATTAAATAACAGAAAACCAGAAAGTAGATTGCTCAGAATTGAGAGCAAAATCGATTACACTATGTTTTAAATCAGGTTATGTTTGTGTTTTTAAATCCCTTTTTTATTGTGCCCAGTCTAAAAGTTACGACTGCAACAAGCGCCAATTAAATATGTTAGCGAGGTTGCATACTATTTCGATAATTTAATACTGGCCGGTTTGCTGTCACTGTGTGATTTTCTTCTAAAAACTTCAAAGCGCAACTGACAAAAACAAATAATGTGTAGAGTCAGAAATTAAGTAGACTTATAAAATAATGAAGATATTCAAAAATAAATTCAATCAACTTACTTAAAATGAAAAAATATTTTTGGTGTGTCCGAGGTTTTCAGTTATTTCATTAACACCTTGTATATTAGAGATATTATGTACAAAACCATGTCAAGTTTTATTTTTATTTCAATTTAAAACTTCTGATCGTATTTAGTATTATATAATATCGATCTATGGTGTTTAAACAAACCTAAACGTATGTGATAAACACAAACGTTTCAACTACAATATTTAGATAACATTTATACGGCTTTATTTTTATTTTCAGTAAACATTTACCACGAGTACGTTACTAGACCAGGCAATAAGTACGGCTGAGGCGTCGTAAAGTCGACCAGAGGTGGCACTAATACGAATTTATGTCGATGGACCCACGGAGGCGCCTGCCGATATCGACCCACCCACCTATAAATGTTTCAATTTACAAACCAATTTATGTAAAGAAATATGACATGACGTACAGCCAAAGACGTCTTTAACTAGGGTAGACTACATAAATACGAAAAACTAAATTCCGAAAGTCGGAATCACGAATTAAAAAAAAACGATTTTCATAATTCCGAATGTTTTAAAACTCCTAATATTCGAACAATCAACACACGTCTGCCAGTGCACGACAGCAAGCTGCGACCTAGTCGTGATAATAGCCGTGATTACTGGAACATGATTCACAGGCAAGCGACCAGCAAAGAATATTATGACCGTCGATCGCGGGCAACACCAGAGCTTCACCCGGGCGGGAGACCCCGTTCTCGTCGTGGACGGGGAAAAGCGAAGAACTGCGCGAGTGGCAGCTCGGGCTAAGGAGCCACGCTCCTACATTGTGCAGGATCAATTTAATAAACTTCTTGGGCGGAATGGCGAATGGCTATAATTCGAAGTGCAAGTTCTTGAGAAATTGAACACAACAATACACCTACGAGCGGAGAAGACGATTGGTTGAGCGCAGACAGCGGCGATGCAGCCCCTGGGGCCTCGAGCGCCGCGCACCTTGACAAGCACACGCCACGAACGCGGAGACCGGCAGCGATAGCTGGGGCCAACAATAATAGACGTAATTTAACGCTAAATTTTGTAAATTTTGCTACTAATGGCTATAATTTTAAATTATTAGAACGAAAACAAATAAGTGGTATATATCAAGTTGTGCTCGATTTCCAAGAGAAATTGATACACTAACAATACATACCTACCTAATTTTCACATTTTTGTTATTTTATATGTTTTTGTAAGCTAAATTTTAATAAATTAGCGATATGTGCGAAATATAAGAAATCTAAATATAAATTTATAGCGATATATATATATATATATATATATTGATTGATAAAATAAAAGTATAGTCACCAAAAATTGCGGTACAACCAAGTTAGAACTAATAACTTATATATAACACCTAGATTAAAATTGCAAGTATAGTTGTTTAGGTACACTAATAACTTATTTAAAGCTTTAAATTCAGAAGGCAAATAAGCATAGTGTGTGTATAATTGAAATTAAATTTGTAGATGTTTTGGTTATACATAATAATAACAAAATATCAGGAGCCTTTAGATGTCATCGTTGACAATCAAGAACGTCTGAGCTCGCAGTTTAACTTATGTTATATCGAGTTTGGAGAGGAAATCTCACAAATTTACATGAGAAAGCCCGGGGAAAGAGGGCTGCGTTCCCGGGATGTCTCGGGATACGCCGTCTTCTAACAAGGGCCGGGAATGTTTGAGGTATCCGGGACAGACACGCGGAATACGAATTGAACGTTTGAATTTAATCGCCAAAGTATTTAAATATAACTTCAAAGTTCATTTCACTGCACACAAATCAACTTATTTATCTCAAAATATAGCCACTTATTTGTTTGACCTCGTAGAAATATCATATTAGTTATCACGCAAAATGTTTTTCACAGTCATCAACTGTTCTTTTCTTGATTGTATTTGCAACTCAGAAACAAACGAACAAACAATGTATTTTTTCAAAGAAACTGACAAGCGATTTATCATCATCTAATCTTACTTAATGAAAAGTACAGATGAGGTCAAAAGTATAACTCGCTGGTTCAGTAACAGTCTACCCTTTAAAACCCTAGGTTGAATTGAGTAAAAGTTTAAACGAAAACTTACAAAAATAGCTAAAACTTCACCGTGTTATCATACTTTTTCAACAAACAAGATTAAACATATGCCCCCCTAAGCTGACATTAAAAGATAATACGGCGGCTGGGAGTCCCGCGTTGGGCGCCAAAGTTCGCGATATGTGGCGCGCCGCACGAGTAGTAATTAACATCGCCCACGGACCCCTCCCCACGCCGCGCGTCTCTCACCCACCCTACAACACTCAGTGGGGCACAGCGATTGAATTAAACTTCGGCACGGTTGTTGTGGTTCAGATCCGAGGTTGGTTTTGCCGCTCGCGTTTTGTGCAGCTGCGATTAAACTAGCAATACTTGTTCCGCGTTTATTGGTTCTGTCATGAAGTTTTTTGCCAGCGGCAAGTTACTAATGGAACTCCATTTGTAGTTTCACGAATGCATATCGCTCAGGGTTACAATAACAAACGCGAGGGTATCATTGGACGGGAATTCTTTACAAAGCGCATGAGCTCAATGTCAACGGTGATAAAGATTTTTCCTTTCGCGCAACGAGCCTCAAAAACAAGGAGTGTGGAGTGGTGGGTGATGGGGGTGCTCCACCTAGCACAATTAGCGAGAGCGACTCAACACGACTTGAGTTTTAACAACATGCCTCGGAACTCTCCGCGTCATTCACCCGAGATGGAACATTGCCGCGTGCCGCGCGGGACTCTGCTTCTATCCTACAGACCTACTTAAACATTTTACTAGCTAACTACTTACAAACCTAAATGAATACGTTAGTGGTTTGCTCTGAGTGGATTTTTTCTTTGTAACAAATTACAAACACAAATAAGTCACTTTTTGATATTCCACAGTATTACAAAGATACTTTGTTCATAAGTCTATGTTAAGTAATTTGCGAAGATTAAAGCGACACGAATTTGAAATTTTATACAGTAAAGTGTTGTTTCAAAATTGAACGCGTAAATTTAGTTGATCATAAACAACCGAAATCCTAGTGAAACAACAATAAAACGATGTTCAATTGATCATAGCACAGTTCAGTTCTATTGAGGGTTTGCGCGATATTAAACGTACCAACACAACTAACATTGGCGCGGTGCGTTGTGTGCCAATTAACACAGGCTGTATCTCTCAAATGAAGCTGGTTCGCACATAGCGCGATTTACGTTGCAATCTTATTGTTATTTGAATGGAACCGTTGTTTGCTTACAACTGAGTCATATTTGTTCGCCATATCAACGAGTGCACGCGGCTATATGGAAATTAATTCGAAAGGGAATCTCGACGTTGGGAGATTGTTTTCGGTTTCGCATGTGATAAATGATTTGCGGGTGGACATATTTATGCCATGTAAAGTGTCAGTGACAAACTTTGCATTATTATCAGATTTTGTACAAGGACCTATATACATAAAATCGAAAGCTCTATTTACTTGCAGCAAGTTCAGCCGACAAGTTGACCCGAATTTATTTTATTTATGACGTCTGTATTACCTACCCGTAAATTTAAGCAATGAAAATTTAGGCGCGCTCAAAGCATGCAGCACAATACAACAAAACTAACAGGATAAAAAGTTATATGGCATTAATTTGAATTTTAGCCAAAAAATATCGAAGGCTGCTTACCTAACTATAGATGTCTTCCTTCAATAAGGCACAGTAGAAAAAATAGTAAGTAAACATAGTTCATTGGGCTTATTAGTTGTCGGATTCTCAGCTACCTTCTTACTCACTTACAATAAGAATGAGATAAAATATTAAATTAAAACTACAGGCATGCGTTCGCGTGTAGATGAAATCCTTTGAAAGGAGCAGACTGCAAACTTAAGAAAAGGGAACGTACGAGGCAAAGTTTTAAAGGAATTTCATCGCAACAGCCGCCGTGCAATGAATGTGACTCGACAATTCAACCAATTACTACCCACGACTTCACTCTGTGTAGGATATATAGAAAGTAGATATATATATCTTTTGAGTTATTTCTTCGAGTTTAGTTTAGTATTTATTTTAAACCATCTAAATTAAAATTAAGAGTCAAACGTACAACGAATACTTAGCAAAAATTTATATTTTTACTAAAGCACAGGTTCTGTGTGAAGTCGCTTCTTGATACCAAGGCGTCATAAAACTGTAGAAGTGTCTTCAAGTGTCAAACGCGTGTAGCCTTCATTACTCGACACTCGTCGGAGAGCCGAGGCCTCCGGAGTACTCGAGACTCTTTATAAGCCGGCTAGTGACGCCTGCGCCCCCATGAAACCCTGGTACGTACTTGCTCATTTCTGCTTTCCATTTTTACGCGTGAACATGCACATTTCTGCTCTAGATGTTTTAGTTTATGTGCAGTAAGACTTTAAAGAGCTAGATGTGAGGGTTCGTTAAAGAGCGCATTTAAATGTCTACTTGAAACATATAAGTAAAGCGCTTAGTTCCTATTCAAAACGTTATAGACTCCTCTCCTCGGTAGTTACTTTTTATAGTAATTTATGACGTCATTTCCATAATCCATTTAAATGAATAAAAATGAGCACGCAATAGTCCCTGTATGAATATTGCATGTTCTTATACAAGCTCGGAACGATAACGAGTTTTCCGAAGATCTAACTAGCTACCTATATTCTGAGATCCTCTATTGAGGCATTCAAATAGCTAGTTTAGCATACAATATTTGAAGAGAGAGAGAGCCAGAGGGAAAACGTTTGTACGGGGCGGGCGTTCCGCTTTCGCTATAGATTTAGAAAATAACGCTCGCAGGGAATCGTGTATTTCATTCAAATGGGTTATATTAGTTAGGCCTAATGGATCTGGTGTTTTAAGGGTGTTCAAAAATCTTCAATGTTAAAGTTACGCGCAGGTACCTATACGCTTTGTGAATATTAAATTTTCAATTAATTATAAAGACAACCTTTTATCGTTAATTTGAAACATCAAATAATAATATATATACTGCGACATTTTAATTATTAAAAAGCATATCTATATAATCTATCTATATGTCGCAGGGATATGGTAAAAACAGGGATTTGATCAAATTCCTCAGGGATATGATCAAGTCCCTGGAGATGATTAAAAACAACGCGTTGTATCATTTCTCTTGCCGAATTCAGTGATTTTAGTGATCAAATCACTAGACGTGTTTAGTAAAATGTTCAAATCTAGTTGACTAAAATAACTCGTTTTATATTTTCCCTAAAACAGCTCAGGGATTTCATCAAATTGCTTAGGGAAATGAAGAAATCCATCGGCCATTGCTATAATTCTATCATTCCCCAAAAATGGCTCGGAGACTTGATCAAATCACTGAATTTCACAAAGGAAATGATACAACGCGATGTTTTTTTTTTATCATCTCCCGGGACTTGATCATATCCCTGAGGAGTTTGATGAAATCCCTGTTTTTATCATATCCCTGCGACATATATATAAATATAAATAAATCGTACAATGTGTTGCTAAGCACAAAACTCGGGAACGACTGGTTCGATTTCGCTAATTATTTTTTTGGTTGCGTTCGTTATTGTGAGGAGAACGTTTTTATGGAAGAAAATACAGAGAAAATACAACGGGGGCGAAGCCGCGGGCAACAGCTAGTAAGTAATAAATACGTAATAAATATTGAAGTTTTTCCTATTAACTAGATCAATGAATAAAATGTACGACGTCCTTACAGCGTTGTCACATATAATATTAATTTCCATTCCATACACAACGTCTATAAATCGGTCGTGGGCCTCATGCCTTACGATCAAACACTTTATTTAACTTCTAAATCGACCAAGCAGGGAATCAGGAAACTAACTTATTCATGAGTAGGAGAATACTACCCTCTAAATTACAGGCAGTGGTCGCTGCGAATCGGAAAGGTAACCTATTGGGGCCTGCATGGAGTGCCGTGCCGCCATATGTTACATAATTTGAAGGATCCACGATTCCCACGAAGGGTTAGTACCGCGGAATGTGTTTCCATGCCCCGATATTTCTTAGGTAAGTTTTCAAACTAGAGTTTCCAGCAGTAAGTTTAGCTGAGATAGCGTTTTTAAGATGAAATGAAATCCTACCTACTACGCGTTTAAAATTGTAGGTACATTGATATTAGGCACGCAACACAAAATTAAAAGTTATGACTGCCACTAGTGAATTACTGATACTATTTTAACCGTCACGGGTTCTCAACTGAAAAGCGTAGGTACAGCATAAATATTTAATCAGCAAATACAAATTGAATTTGTTAAGGGAAAGGGTGCCCCAAAATACAGCCAACCACTATCAGTAATGCAACAACAAATTACACCGTACTAAAAGAAAATAGACCAGAAACATTCCCGCCCTACTAACTGGGGTCAGACGATCTACAGGGAACTTAATAATATATTTAGTGCCATTGCCACTTTTATTTTCACTTTTTCATATCTAGAAATATAAATCAAAATATTAGTAAAGATCGGACAGTACATACTTACTTATTCCTTTGAAGCTTTTTTTCTATATTCAGGATGAACTTCCACCCCCCCCCCATTTTGAATAACCATGGAATATCTATTTTCTCCATGAAAAATGTAGTGTTAAGAAAAATAAGCGATAAAAAGCCTAAACTAAGAAAATTGTTTTCACCCTTACATCTAAATGTCATCATCATCAACCTAAATCACTCTGTCTGAATAACGGCATTACGCAGCGAGTCGTGGAAAGCAGTCAGAAAACAAAACACCGCAACTCGGTGCGCACGGAAATAGCTTTACGATCATTTTCTAACACTTCAAAGGGGGTCATTAAATGTCGAAGGATGCAGATATAGATATAAATCCGAATTCCTAGCCGTGCACCACGTGCGAACGCCACCTGGCAACTGTCAACACGAACTGCCAATTTGAATTCGGAGTCGCCTAATTGGTCGACGGCTCGTTCCAAATATAAATATTTAAGGTCGGAAACGGAAATCGCGTAACGAGGTGAGAGGGGCGACCATGCGGGGGAGGCTGTTACAATCAACGTAATATGTTGATTGAATTTTGTTTGCGTTCAATGTAAGCACGATATCGCACTCCGCTTTCGCTGTCAAAGGTTAACTCTGTAGTTTTTAATTAAATTCTGTTTAATACATTCGTGAGTAGTGTTTAAAATACGATAATTGTTAATTAGTTATAACAAAAATAATATATTTTGATTCAATGAACGCTACTGAAAACATGATAGAATATTGTTACAAGCTTTTGTTTACATTGCCCGGTTAGTGTTGGGCAAAAATCTAGGAAGTCGAATTGGACTCACTTCCAGTGGTCGGATTGAATCTCAGGTCTTAATTTATCTAAGAATCTGAGCGTGCAGGTTAAATGACGATGCAAATATGTAGTCAATAAAAAGTACAATCACCTAAAAATCTTCTATAATATTTTTTAACAAAAAAGTAAAACCAACTCCGATTTGTACCTAGTCAGGCTTACAGTTTGCACCAAAACATTACTTTAGATAAAAGTGCTCCCCAAACCATCGGCAAACACGTCAGCATCCTGGATTTCATACAGAAATTCATTTATTTAGCAGCGCATAATTGCCCTCGCCGTTGGACAGTTCCTAGCTCTAATGATAAAACTGCGTGATAGTTTGCATATTAAACTTGTAAATACTTATTTTTAATTAAGTAGTTCTTGTGGGATAGTAGATAAAAAAAATGTACGTACACTGAGGCATTAACTACTGTAGATTATTAGAGGCGCGTTCCACTATCAAACGTGTCACGCGTTGCCCATGCCTAATTTTTGCCTACAAGCAACAAACACTATAATAAATTAATGTACGTGCTGTTTACAGACAGAAGTAACGAGGCGAGAGGTTTACAAACAACGCTATATGCAAGATATCTGTCTGCGGCCGGATTTATCTCGGGACAAATTGCAACGCCGGGACGCCGTCCTTTGTGCAAATGAGACACGTAACAATGTCGAAAATGGTTTAGCTAAATTAATACATTTGCATGGACTGGTACAAATTTAATTTAAACTAGTTATTGTAGCAAATCAGAGTTGAACGAACGCTTCACACGAGTATGCTTTTAGGCAAGGGGTTGGGTTCAAGATATTTTTTATCTCTTCCATATTGGAGGAGTAGGATAAAACGACCGTTCATCGTGAACAGACTTAATAGAAAAGCGTAATAAAATATCTCGCTCTTAAACATCGAAGGAAATCTGTTCAAAATGGCGCAATCGGGCCAAGCTCTCGGTAAAAGCATTAGCACCAAATCCAAAGACAACACCGTCCCGAGTCGTGACACGACAACTTGACAAAATTTATCCCTTCAACTCGGTTTGTTTAAACGTTAATTATCGTTTTATTTATGTTAGGAATATTCTAATTTACCCCGAGTTAATACCCGAGCTGTTCCGCGGAAGAGACAAGACGGCGCCCGTCGCGCCAACTGACAGGTGCCTTACGCGTGGCCGGATTTATCTCGAGATAAATTGCTATGTGCGGAGTATGGAGCCGCGTGTCAGCCGGCGTTTAGCCGCTCTTCCTGTTACTGGGTGAATACGCGCCTTTTTATTAATAAAATAACTGCCATTTTAGATTACCGTACCTTAGTCGGCAAAAACAGAAGCCTTATAAGATCACTTTGTCGTCCGTCTGTCTGTCTGTCCGTGCGTTCTTCTGTCAAGACACTTTTACTCAGGGCCTTGCGGCCATGTGGAAGTACGAGTATCAAGCTGAATTAATATCAAATATTTACTCAGGTCTGTTGCCCCTTGGAGTAGTAAAAAAATCACAATTGAATTCTGCAACTATCCAAAGTTCTCTAAAAGCATACCCTGTGTGACGATGATGACTAAGGAAATAATTAAATTTTTCATAATTTGTTACTTACGCATAAGTTATACGAGTAATTAGGAAACAACTCTGTGCCACATTTTCTTCGCTTGCTTGAACTGTAACGATCTTTCAAGTTTCCTTTCGTTAGAGTAGCGCGTTACCCCTAATTTGCGATGAAAAATACTTGGCGTATGCAGAACTCAGTAATTCGAATGATTAACGAGTGTAATTAATTACCTTAATTACCCACAACTGACTAGTACAACTTCGACGCAACTTTCTCAGACGTATTACACGCGTCCGAAACGCCGCGTTATTTAATACCAGAAAATGGCTTTGAAGTAGTTTAATAAAGAGATGCCTTAGGTCCAATGACTCCATTCTGTAAGTAAGTGTCGATGAACGTTCCTCTTAGAAATAGCTTACCTATTAGGTGGTAGGTATTTAAGGGACGATGTTATTGAAGCTGAAAATCGTTTGAAAAATGTCTTCAAACTAATATTTTTATAATAACATTTGGTATTTAAATTTGAAATCCATTTCGCTCGGTTTACATTTTGTGTCAAGTTTTTGCCGTACTGTACCTACGTCACTACGTTAGTTTTTGTTACAAAAAAATACAGGTCTAATTGTACTTTTTGTTGACTGTATTTCCTTTTTACCGTTTCCAGTAATAACTGTACTAAATATCGTTGACGGACCACTGGGAGTAGGTTGAATTGGAGTTACAAGATTTGATACACTTATTAACACTGTAATCTAAATCATCATTCCACCATCCCAGCCATTATACGTCCCACTGCTGGGCACAGGCCTCCTCTCGGAATGAGAGGGCTTGGGCCGTAGTTCCCAAGTGGGCCCAGTGCGCATTGGGAACTTCACACACACCATTGAATTGCTTCGCATGTTTGTGCAGGTTTCCTCACGATGTTTTCCTTCACCGTAAAGCTCGTAATCTAAATAAAATATTTTAAAAATGAGACGCGCTCATTACTCTTACAAATCGATAGATGAGACAAAGATGAAGTAAAGTAATTGGTGTAAAGATAGACGTCGACTCACGCCTGTATTTAAAAATATGTTAATTTGTTTTTATCTTGCACAAAAAATGAAAAAGTTACAACAGATAACGAAAGTTAATTTAACAGTTGTTTGACAAGCGTATGGTTAGGTAGGTACCTACTTACTTTGAAATTATTCGACGAAACAGATTGACCCCCGATTGTTTAAATTGAAACAGGACTTATTGAAGCCAGAAACGTCAAAAAAGCAACAAAACTGTTGCAACCGGCCTTCATTCTATAGAAAACGTGAGCAAGACGTCAAATATAAAACAACAAAAGTTACTAAGGATATTTTGGGACCGAGGTTATAATTTATGAAAACACTTCCTTTCGCCATTTACACCCCCCCTCCCTCCTATAGACGGACAAGCGCAACCCATTGCTCCCCTCTTCTTTGTTTAAATATGCATCGCGCCGTCTGTACTCGGGGCACTTGTTTGAATATTTAAAATAGGAACTCCTATCGAGACACAATTTCGTTCGGTTTTCTCATGCCTGTTGTAAATTTCGCGTCTTGTCCAAATTGTCTACGGTATCGCTGTCCTGTGCGAGTTTCCTTTTGTTTTTCCTTTGTTTCCTCTAGCGCTTATACTTTATTCGGTATAATTTTCAGTTAACTTTCGATGCGTCGGTTTGTTAAGGCTATTTTTAAAAATGCCACAAGATCCCACACGAGCGAGGTTTTGATGGTTCTTTTGTCGATTCATGGCGCAGAAAACTATTAACATAATTTATATTCGTGTAAAAAAAAACAGTTTGTTTACGTAAATAAAAATAAATGTTATTTAGTTAGGTAAGTATCATTTCTTTCTCTGTGAAAGCGAATACGCAAACATACGCTCACTGTGTATATATTAGATTATAATTGTTAAATTTCTCATGTAAGTGAATTGTGAATATTCTTATGAGAAAAATAAATTCTTTAAACCGAAATTGTATGTTGAGGTTCTAAGAATTACATTTTTTTCATTACACATAGGAAACCTTTTATTGAACAAAAATAAAGATAGAAACACAATTGACAAGTGTTAAGAGCCATGTACAACGGCGGACTTATACTATTTAAGAAAAAATATCTACCACACTACATTAATTACATAATTGAAATTTAAGGTCAAGATTTTATGGTCCACGTGTATTGATATCTGACATTACAACCCGTTTAATGAAATCTTTCCCAAGATGAATAAATGGCATTCATGTATTTATATCATTATCTTGTGTAGGTTAAAACTTGAAAAATCAGTAGTGTGGTCTATGGGCGCGAAAAATTTAATTTGCACAACAAAAACAACACATGAACTATGTCGTTTCAATTATTAATATGTATATTTTAATTAATGAATGCCATTGATAAATAAATACGATAACTTATTGCACGATAAACCTGTAAATTATAATTAATAAAGTTGCTATCGAAAGCGGGAGTTTGATTAAAAGGCATAATACTTTATGTATAAAAATATCACAATATATTAAAAGTTTCACATGTAAAAAGGTTGAAACTATCCAAAAAAACATTGCTTCATTGCTAATAAATTATTCTTAATTAATCCCGAGATTTGATAATAACGTGAAAGTAACTAATAATAATGAAGCCGGCATTTATTTCAGCTTTTGAGCTAGGTCAGGTAAAAAGGGTCTAACATTGTCTTTTCCACGATAAGAAATAATATGATAGTACCTAAAAATGGAAAGGATTTTTTAAAATTAGGCCAAAAGTTTGACCAAAGAAAAATACACACCCATAATGTTAGATAGGTATACCTACATAAATATTATACGAGTACAAGCACTTTTATGTGTGAGGCTGCATTTGAAGCTGTCAGAACATCATAAAGCTATTCAGAATATTGGCGAAAGTGACATTGCATTACGGAAGCCACGAAGTGCTACGGGTGCTACAAAGTGCTACGGCATTCGAACGTTCTACGATCATGACATGCTACGCGTCACCGTAGCTGATACCGTTACACGCGTTGTCGATAGCGAAAAAAGTGAGGACAAAAGCTTTTTTCACGTTTACCGGTTTAATTTTTCTCCCGTTTATGAAATCCGAGCGTTTATTAAAAATGCAAGTTAATGATGCGATATTCATGCGCGGGGAATTTCTCCAGAATTCAGAGCGGCATGTTGTGTTTTAAGCGGGGGATTATTGAAATACCTTAACATTAAAATTTTGCGATAAATACGAACATATTTTAAACTGAAACCAATGCATGTTCTGTTTTAAAAATGAAGTGTACTGTGTAGAATTCGTTTATCGCTTTACCGCGAGAACTATGCAATTTTCCGGGATTAAAAACTATCTTTGTATCCCTCCCCGAGACTCAAACCATCTGTACACCGAACTTCATCTAAATCGGTTAAGCGATTTAGACGTGAAAAGTAACAAACAAACAGACTTAGAAAACTTCGTATTTACATATATACATATAATATTAGTGGGAAGTTAGGATTAGGATGCCCATCTAAGAGCGACAGACAAACACCTTAATAAAAGTTTTGTTAATGTACCTAACCATTATACTATCACATATAAGACAATTTTCCATTTCATTTATTTTAACGACCCAAGGGGACATTAATGGTGTAGCAGCTCTGCGACGTTTAATGAGGCAGATAACTATTTAACAACTGACACTAAGTAACAATGAAGCATTACTTAGTCTACTCTCATTAATTAAGAGCAAGTTAAATACTGATTTGTAAATACATATTTCAGAACCCGTTTTTACAAAAACGATTTGCTTCCTATCTTATACCCTGAAGGGCAGATTATATTCTCAAATTTATGAACCGTACTATAAAACATAGTATTAAAAGAGTCTTCAAAACTCCGGACTACTCGTATTCTATAAAAGTTGCGCGTGTTCATATACCTACAAATAAAAATATTTATTTACACGTTGGCTTCAGAACCTTTCCTTTTTGTGAGTTAAGAAAGGAGAACTTTTACAATCAATAAAATGAAGTCCAGGCGAAGATAATTGGAACAACGATAGAACGATTGGTAGAACGATAAACAATATTAGTATCAAAATTATAAAAGTGCAATAGGGAAGGGAAAATTCGATAGTCTTTACGCTCAAGAAAATATACAAAGGAGAACGAATTTACTAATCAAGATTAAACTTTCCTTATACAAAGTGCATAAAGTCCACAATCACGCGCGTTAAACACTTAGCTTTCACGTAAAATCTGCCACTTCAGAGGGCGTTGGTAAATTTATACTCAGTGGTTAAAAGTTCCTTAATATCCTCGTACATTAGACAACTAAAAGCCAGCTGTTGTCAACCATTAGACGCCTTAAAGCCTTAAATAAGGTAATGCAGACAACGCAGAGTTGCAGTGCTAGAGACTACCTGCAGAGTAGAAGGTTGCAATCTGCATACATTAGCCTAACGTATCTTAGTTTTGACACCTGCTCTCTGCCGCGAGAGTGCGGCCCAGATGGATGGCGCAAACATGTCACGGGTAGAGGCACTTCACACAACTTGTACGAACTTGGCCCGTCGCGGGCTGCGGCTGGAAATTTATTATCTGCGGAGTTGTCACCTGGGAGAGCCTACGCGGGAATGGTATTAAATAAGTTTTGCGGAGTGGTGATTCGCGCTTGTTTTACATGTTGTTGAAATATGTGCAAGTGGAAATTGTGAACGTAATCAGGGATCTAAAGTAGCCGGGCGCATAAAAAAATACTTTTGTAAAAAAAACAATCTTTTTTGCTGCTGATCTTTTCGTTGATTGTGATTCTATTTTCATAGGATACACATTTGGGTGGAGATCAAAGAATTAGATGACGTTAAATACCACCAATACACCAATAGCACCAATACCAAAACCATACAAACAGCTGACAGGAAAAACTCGTGGTGATACGAAGATTAACCATACAAAAACTATCATGCAAATGTTAACTACTGGTGTTACGATGTGTAACTTTTTCTCTGTTAATTATCTGTACCAAATTTAAATACAATCACTACACTGCAATTGTGTGAAGTTAGACTTGCAACAGTTGAAGACAATTTATATATGAACATTGCAAGTTAAAAAAAGCTTTTACAAACATTATATCCTTTTTGAAACTATAGCGTTAATAATTTACGTACTTATGTATATCAGAAAAAAAACTACAAGTTACTCGTTAATTAGTGACCCATCCATTTTAACCCATTTAAAACCCACTAGGCCATTACAGCGTCCGTTAATACTTAACCAGGCAGCGATCGCAAGTTAACACTGCGAGTCAGGGCTGTCACGTCAGAGCACATTTTAATAATGCACCCGCTCGTTTAGTATGAAAATTAGCTAGCGAGCGGGCATATGCGCGCTTTATTATTGATGGCGCGGCGCAGTGTCGACAACCCTAGCTATGCTGATTAATCTATTAAAAACGTAAACCTATCGCAAGTTTGATTTGATATTTAGGGACGGTAAGTAAGGGTTTCAAATAAATAATCACATAAATAGTATAAAGATAAGTTTTTAAAATAAAATAATTATAATCAAGATTAGTATCTTTTTTTAATCATCAACTTTTTCAGATCGTCTCGTCTCAATTTTGGCCTTTTTTCCAGTGCGGATTGGGAACTTCACACACAACACTGCTACTACTTTGCAGGTAATATAGACAGGTTTTCCTCAAAAAGTTATCCTTATTCAAAAAAATATCGTAAATTTTAAACGTTATTACGTACGTAAATTCCGAAAAACAGAGCTGTGAACCCTGGCTTGAAACCACTTGGTCGAACCATTCAGCTACGATGTTTTTTTCCAAATCAAATGAAATAGCATTATCTGTGGCATATTTATGATAATCTTACCACACAGACACAAATTCAAAAAAATAAAAAACAACCTATAAATAATGAAATCCAAGCATGTTCTGTACTTTAGCCATGAAAACAGGCAGATAAGCAGCACATTATAATTTGGTAATTCCAATTCAACATGTCCGTATCCCATCCCGTCATAAATACCAACAAAAACAATAAGCTGACAAACTTATGAAATTGCTCGTACCTAAACGAGCACCCAACACATCTGTATATTTGTTAAGTAATCGTGTCAGTTAACAAACTGTACAGATTAAACTTTTGACAGTTTCTAATGCCGTGATAACACGGTAATGGAGTGTTCAGGCGCACTGTTTTGTAACTTGAAATTAAATTAAATTGTTCCACCGAGACATATAAACTAAACTTTGAACGAGTCTCGTGATTACAAGTTACAACAATATATTAAGTGCTTGTCACGGTCATAGCTAAACGTTTAAGTCCCGATACTAGATTTAAGTACTGCCTTTTTTAAATCACTGATGTCTTAGACTCTATTGTAG
This sequence comes from Choristoneura fumiferana, assembly GCF_025370935.1. Lineage (NCBI taxonomy): Eukaryota > Metazoa > Arthropoda > Insecta > Lepidoptera > Tortricidae > Choristoneura > Choristoneura fumiferana. The sequence goes on along the minus strand of NC_133487.1, from coordinate 9,248,224 downwards.
TTTTTATGTGACAAATTAACTTAAACATAGAAAAAGTAGGCCGAAGTTTTTAGGAGCTAAGTATGTTTTATTCAATTACATTTTTTGAAATTTAATTACATCGGAAACTGAAGCACATAAATAATAATGAAATAATATCGTAAATAAACACTTTATGGAATTTATTCTCATTAATAAATTTGTTGTTCTCAAAGGTATGATTTATTTTTAGGTCACAAAAGTAGAACCGAATTGAGACCCTTCTGCTTTTTTTTGGAAGATGGCTATACAGGTTAACATAATTTACCATTCAAGGAAGTTAAAGCTTCCAGTCCCGTCATGAATTGTCCCGCGTTCTTCAAGTTTGGGTGAATGGAGTTCGCGACCCGTATACTCGAGGTGGCAGAACTACAACATGAGGTCTAATATTATTCATTTTTCATGTCACAATCGTGAATCTACAAGCAATCGAGAAGAAGTATCCCCGCCAGCGAGCGGCGACGTGACTGGCTTCAGAATTGCAACCTTTGCTCTAAGGCTGTAGAGAACGATGTTTACGTGTATATGTACTCGGTGCAACATTTTGAAGCTACTATCGCTACCAACATACGCTACTTGAAGGAAGTTTATAAAAGATCAGATCAAAAAGATTTAAAATTGAGCATCACTAGAAAAGATGATTAAGAGCGATGCGTAAACTCATTTTTAAATATCTAAATACAAAATGAGTTGAATATTTGTAATGCTCATCTTTTTACACCAATTGAATTGAAACATTCAAAATCACCCCGGGTGAACCGCGCTTCATCCCTAACTAGCTCAGTGGTTTTGTTCCAAACTTTCCTAAAAACTGCGTGTTTACATTACAAAACGGTGTGCTGATACCGGGCAACGTTTCAAAGCCAACAGATGGCATTAAAATATTCACACGAGTGGAAATTCAATTTGTAGTTTGGAGTGTGAGGATAATAAGGCAGCGAGTCCCGCTGCTGTCGGCGCGAGGCCGCCGAGTGAGGAAGGGCCTGTGCCGCCCCCGGCGCAAACTCCGGACATATTTTTAGTCAACTCCTGTTATTTATTACCCGACACTAACTGCGGACAAGTTTTACCGGTCGACTTTGTCTTCCGACTTAAAACTGCTTTGCTACATTAGTTAAGTGTTTCACAAGTTGAATTAATTTCAACGGCGATATTTCATGGGGTTCCATAATGACGGCAGACGGGAGTGTGAAACAATAGAGCGTTGTAAAAATTTAGGATTTAATATTCGAATTTACGGCTTAAAATAAAAATCATCCGGGGAATAGTGCATCGGGCAAATGGTAAAAAAGCGCGAAGAACACCAGGCGCCGTCGGAAGCGATTGCTCCGCATAAATCATACAGATTTGGATCTGGCCGTCGCGCCTGTTGCCGATGTTGTGCACATTAAATCCCTGTGTTTTTTCAAACCATTTTGCAGTATTCAGTACGGCCAGCTGTTTGCGAATAATATTCTGAACCGTATTCTAAAAAAAAAAACGGATCATTCTTTCCACAAGCGCAGACTTTAAATTGAAAATTAAAATTTTGATCCCGTACTAGTTTCTCAAAACCGGAGGGAATTTAAATTTCCTTTAACTTGCGAGGTAATGGCTCTTAAATTCCCACATAATGCTGAGCAGAGCGCCCTGAAACGACCCGGCGCGTGGGGCAAAGTTAAATTTGATTTAATCTTGTAGGTTCTGCGTACGCAATTTACAACTTATTAAAATTGCATTTAAACTTGAAAGGCGACGTGACTTAATGGCGCTCGTGTATTATGCGCATAGCGATTTGTCAGAGGCACCGGTTTTATTAAAAGCCGAGATTGACGGTGACGGACGAGCGGCTGTCACCTAAATCTGAAAACAATAATCCCGATCAGCCGCGTCGGACATCTCTCACTCGCGAGAGGCCGGCGTGCCGTTAGAAATTTTCCGGGTTCTTTAACGGGATTCATTCATAACTCACGGCCGAGTGGAGCCTTCGAATATTTCAAGCTGTGGAGCCCCACCCCTATAAATTCCGCGCGTCGGGTTGCCAAATTAGGCGCGAGGAACGTCGACTTATTCCCCCCATTACTCCGGCCCGGAGCGAGTGAGACTTTAAAAGGAAACTTCCTACATTCGTCGCAGGTATTTCAGGCGCAATAAATAGAACATTGGAACTTTACAGAGCTCAACATGTGGAGTTTTAGAAATAATGGTAAATTATGTGTCTCATTAGAAACTCCGAATTAATTGGTAATTTCGGAATTCAAACAAAGGCTGTTCATGCAGCGGCATTTGGTTTTGAATTTAAAAAGAAAAAATATTAAGATTTCGAATATGGCAGATAAACCATTAATACCATTTTTTTAAATTACGTAAGGTCCTGTTTCACTATTCTCTCAAAAGTTTCTGATATTTTATGCGACAAGATCTGTCAGTTAAATTATCAGGATTCATACAGAGAATGCTTGAGCTTGTCCCAAATGAACACAGATCTACGGTTAAGTCCATCACATGCTATAACTTTCGCCCCTTTAAAATTACTTCATGTTAAACACATTGCAGTCATAATTGTTTCAAAGCTGTATCTCAGCCTGATGTGCGGTCTTACATTTGGTGGTTATGATAATATAACAAGTATCTAATTAATAATATACCTCTAAGTTACATTTTGTACATTAATCAGAACAATCTAAATTACTATTTAGTTACCGTATGTTTTTTGCCTCTGCTTATCAAACAATCACACTGTCATAAAATGGTTTAAAATTTAGATTTGAAAACTAAATTCAATAATGCTTCAATCAACTTAAAATTATGAAAATAGAACGCTATAAGTACAATAAAATCATTATGCTCGAAGCGTCACAAATCGAATAAAGCGCGAAACAAGCTGGAAAACTGTAATGAAAATCAATATTCAATATTTGACATCAGAATCATCACGAGGCAACAACAATGGTGTGGTTTCACAATGACCGGTAATTTAGCGAGTGTAATTCCGAGGCGAGCTGCTGCCGAATTTAATTTTATCAGGGATAAACCCTCGGTAATAATTCATGAAAACCACCGCTCGGCGTACGTTGCCTCCGCAAAAAACCTATTTTTTGCACCGACACAACAAACAAAATATGTTACACGATATCAAATAAGGCACTTGAATATGTGAACTTTGCGTTAAATTTTAACAAGCCACCACAAACAATTTAACCTGTTCATTATTGTTCCTGTCTGGCTATTATGTTACAATTATTAATTAACTAAGACCGCATAAGACGCCTAGGTAGCTTGCTGCTAAGTTGTTGCAAGTGTGCTCCAAAATATGGAGCTAAACACTGGTAAATTACGTGTAGCATTAACAAGCGGGACCAGCCAGCCGGCCCGGCGTGAGCTTAGCCAAATTAGCAAACCGAGCTTAGAACTAAGATTTAGCCAACAAGAAACCTAACTTATTACTGTGGTTAACATCGCACATAAATGTTAATCAATATCATTTTTTAATGTCGCGCAAATTACTGGATTGAAACAATTATAATGCGGTGCTTAAATGTGGTATATAATGAGTAATTTGGAATCCACCTACGAATATTTAGCTTTAGGTTGTGTTTAAAAGCGACCAAATGTTAGCATTTGGTTGCTTGAGATAATTACTTGTTTGAACAAATTAAAAGTAGTTGTAGTATAATGTCAGTCGAGGTCAAAGATATCTTTACACTGTACTACCTTGTCGCTGTAACTTCTTCGGTATTTGAACGTTTGTATAAAATTGACAGAATGCATACAGTGCTATGGTACTAAAGTGTAAATATATTTGACCTCGACCGTTGGTCCTAGAATGCAGTGGAAAGCAAAAAAAGTTTTCCTGTCATTAAGTACCCAAACACGTAAAACCAAAGCACAAAAAACCGGCATGTACCTACTTTACATTACCTCAAAGGCAATAAACTGTTCTAAAGGGCACCGCAAGTGGAATGTTAAACTTTACATTTGTTACGGGAGACGGAACAGAGCAATAGAATTAATTCAATCGGCACAACTTTACATTCAGGCCCGAAGACGATTGTTCCAATTCATGTTGGCAAAACAAGGGAGGACCTTAACCAAAGAGGGTTAGCCGATCCACAAAATGATTGATGGATCCGAATAATTAGCGAACCTAGACATGTTATTGTTTTATCGTGTCGCTCGATAGCATTACCAAATTTAATATTACTCGACCATATTTTATTCGGCTGTCATGTTCTATTATCAGCTGATTAAGGGCATTTACGTAGGCGTTTTGACTTATAGTCGGACAAATTAAATTTAGGAAAGATGGATTTTGAGCCTTTACCTTGTTATTGTATCTACTTTGGTGCACCTAAAAGTATTTATAACAAATATTTGTATTTCATCAATTACCATTTTTTTTTACATAAAACTGACCGTGATTGACCTCTATCTCACCACGACACGTACAAAATATTATAGCTTTACTAGAAGCCAACAAAACCAACAAAATATAAAGTTAGCTATTGTACTTGTTTACTGACGCGAGTCAACTATGCACAATTGATAAAAAACGCGGTCCTCACCATTAATTACGAGCCGGCCTCAAAAGAAAAAAACCTCATAACATCCTATTTTACCATATGAACACCAAAAAAAAACTGCGCACTCATACGACGTTAACGCAAAGGCCATTCCGCTGTGACAAACACTTACTAAGCACGATAGCCGTACTAGTTTAGCATTTCCCCGTTCCCCGGGTAACAGGGTAACAGGGATTAAGTACGCAATAAAAGCCTGGAGGCGCAAACAATGCGGCTCACGTCACTCGCCGCGGAATTATCTTGCCGCGGCTACGACGATCAATTACGTTCACAACTACGTCGCAGTCGGATCATCTGCAGTACGACATAGTGAATCACACAACTGCAAAGTGTCCTAAGCCCTAGCTGTGCCTAATACAGCTAATATCCGATATTAAAATGACATGACAAAAATATTACTGCTGAAATTAATAACACAGACGCAATTCTAATCGAATCTAATCCAACTCTAATCTAAAAGAAACAGTTTTAATAGTAAATCTGCATAACTGGTCCATCAGCAAATCCTGGATACCATTATGGGCCAAAATTCACCATAAGACTGTTCCAATGAGCTCAAACACGGCTAGGATCTGTCTTTTAGTTCCAGTGCTAAGCTCCCAACTCTATCGTCAGATCAGCTCAAAGGTGCCATATTATTGTATTATCATCAGAACTAACGTACCTATAAATGGCATGTTTTGTGTCAATACCACAATAAGAAGTGGGTGTAAATCAAGTTCAAAGATTCCGCTACATTCATAAATAAAGCTACGAGTAATAATGAGGTAAAGCTAATCATATTACCTTAGTTATTATATTATATTAAGTAAATGTTAAAGAACGATTCCTATGAAACACAGCACGCGCATTAATTGTTCGCTAAGATTTGATTCATCAAATAAATTTGTAGTGTAGTAAGAACTAAACTTTTTTTGATGTTCATTAAAATTTATAATTTATTAACAGGCGTCCCGTTAGGAAAAAATATGGTTTCATGTTGTTAAAATCAGTTATTTAAACACAGTACTGTACCTCTACGCCACGGATTTCTCGAATCTGTATCTTACGCGCTGTTTCTTTTATTTACTGCGGCCACGTGGCACAGGATAAGGTTTTATTTTTTCAGAGTAGCTTTTGTTAGGGTCTTCTCGTAAACTCTACTTGTTTAACGAACATCATTGTTAATAAGATTCCTGGCCAACGCAGGCTGTCTGTACAGGAATTTCAAAACTTTACAGACAACGTACACAACTTCAGGGACCTTTATTCTTATAAAGTTATAAAGGTTTTAAAAGTTGTAATGACAAGCTATAAGACAAGGTTAATGGTTGTATATTTCATAACATTTGGCCTTAATATATTATCTCTTCCGTAGTTTAACATTTCAACAGTTCTCAAAGTACAAGAAGATTTTGGTTTAAATATCTTTATTTTATAGTCATTGCCTGAACCTGAAATTATATCAGCTTCGCTGGTAGGTAACTAAGTAATAACGTATAGGTAGCTAAATCATACCATTTGAATTATACCCATTTTCAGTGGTCTTGCTTACTGAAAATAGATATTATATGTATGTACAAATCTTTCCATCTGATTGGTCGATCGTCAATTTCGATAATTTCTGATTGTGCGAAGGCAAGGCAAAGCAAGACAACATGGGCAAAATTCTAGTTAGGTTGTTAACTAAATAAATAATTTGCAAGGGATTTGATGTAGCAAAAAATACAATAAATCAGGACGAAAATTAGTTAATTTTATTTTTCTACTGGCTTTAAAAGTAAGCCGTGCTTATGAGTAGGCTAGTGAAATTGATGAAATGTACACAACACTTTATTACATTTGAGTTTGTGTGCGTGCGTCACTAATGGAAGCAGCTAATTGACAGCAACACCCTTGACAATATCCTGGTACATTAATTAATGAATAAATTAATGTGGCCTTTAGCGCTATTTCATTATTAACTAGCCAATTGAATGATTAAGGCATTATTTGTGGAAGTCCATATCAATAACTATAACTTTTACCTTACTAGTGCGAACTGCGCTGCCATACGTGGTAGCCAACTAAGTTAGTGCGACACAATGTGTTTTCATACAAATGAACCCGCCGTCCTCTGCTTAAGCATAAATTAACAATGTCATATAGTTCGAAATATCACGATCACAAAACAAACCGGTAACGCGTGTTAAAACTCAAATGTATCGCACAGATAGTCTAACTCACCCACATGGGTCATTACGGAGTTAGTAAGGTAAAAGGTTGTAATTTCTTTAACTACCTAGTACGATTAGAAAAGAAAGGCAAAAGTAAAACGTTAAACGAACTTCTCAAAAGAATCATTCCTCAATTAGTTTGTCACAATAACCAGCCAATAATTGAGTAGTTCTTATAGATAATATCTCTCGTGTATAAACGCAATTCACGGATAAACCGCCATATTCACCAAAAAAAAGACTGTTTAAAAGTATGCAATGCATCCGAGTAAAGCATGGTCTAACTGTCGGCAACTAGTTATATCGTCATGCCCCTTTCGACAAAAAATGCATTAGTATATGCTATCGACCACAAATATGCTACACACTTTCATTCCAACAGCGTAAACACATCTCTGGTAGCCGCGTCTCTGATTGCGTTGTAATTGTGTCTGTACACAATTCCGAAACGTATTTTCTTGCGAAGGAGAACCGCTCATCCATTTGTTTGGGCACAGTTCTGGGAGTTATTATCTGGAGAGAGCCGATCGATGACACTAAGCCGTAATTAAGGATCGGATTATTACTAATTGGGGGTCTAATGGTCCATCATTTGTCGTATTTTGTGCCTACTATTTATCAAAGGAAGGGAACGGAGTTATTAGGAAAGTTTTATATCGCCTTTCTCAAATTTGTGGCAACTTAGAATAAGATAAATGCTTTTGTAATTGTTCAAAACAAATTTGAGAAGCTGTAGTAGTCTGCTATGAGCTACGGCTTTCCAAGCAGGGGGTCATAGGGTCAAGGTTCGGGCTCGCAGCGCCTCGTAAGTTAAAAAAAATTATGTAAGAAAATTTCGCGAGAAAACACCTGCGAAGTAGTGCAATGATGTATGTGAAGTTCCTAATTTACGTTGGGCTTGCGTGCGAACTACAGCTTATGCCCTCTCATTTTGAGACGACGCCTGTGCTGGAAGTGTAGGCCGGATATGAAAAACAAATAAAAAATCTTAATCATTACACATGCTCAAGTCTTGCCTCTAATTAAATTAAAATTCTGACCTAGCCGCTTAAATACCAATTAAAATCGTGTTACGTGATATATACCGGCTGGGGTCTGGAGGGGCGCGGGCGCGAACGCGGATTAAATACAAAAACGTCGCGATTACGAAGCAGAGCCGACCCGCCGGCGCCATTACGAATTCAGCAAACGAAATGGGGACATCGAATCGACAAAATTGAGCTCGCCTCATCTTTTCTAACATTCGTGTGTTCCCCCCAAGGTCCGATATTTTAATATTTTTCCGGAGTCAAGGAAAACGACCGCTGTTTTGATCTACGGCCCGCAAATACATTTTTTTTCTTTATTCTAACACAGAAGATTCCTCTTCATTCCTTTCGGGCACATAACTTTGTGAATACGTCTTGGAATAATAAAGGGATCTTTTATGAATGGGCTTTTTTCCTTGTCGAGGGCTGGCTCTAAGCAGCTGGAGCATTACTTACATATACACGGACTTTCGTTACACTCGGGACTCATCGCGAGCAATAATTTTACCTGAAAGAGAAGAAACATAATTAATTAGGGCAGAGTGAAACGCAATCCAATAAGAACTTAATTAATAAAATTCTTAATGCTTAAAGCCTACTAAGAATTACAAGTGGGGTTGCTTGCATCTCCGAGACGGAAATAAATTATTTAGAGTCTGAGTTTGAGGCAATAAAGCAAATAATGATTCTAACCAACTTTAGCATTTTCCTCATGGCGACTAAAAATAGAACAAAGAAGTGGAATAAAATTCAACGTTTAAATAAAAACAATTAACTAGGAATATGTTGCACTTATTTCAATACAATGTTACTAAATCAACTTCTTATCTTATTATCTCTATATCGAAAAAAAAAACATGGGACAATTGATACGAATTAACCTAGTCCCAAACTAAGCAAAGCTTAAACTACTACTACTAGGCAATGGATAAACTTCTTATATATGTAAATAAACACACTTAAATACAAATTAAAAGTCCAAGACCTGAGAACAAACATTCGTCTTATTTATACTCGTACTATGTCTTAACCAATTTGATTCCTTGGCCATCATAGCAGCTCATTATAGTAAATATTTCAAATAGTCTATGACAATACCATGATTCTAAGGTGGCTTAGAAACCAAATTTATTAACTATCTATCTATTACGTGGCAACGACTCTATTACGTGATTGGTCGATCCGCGGTACACACGGGCTCCTATTTGACCCGCGCTTCTATGCCCCGGCCGCATATTAGATCGCCTTTCATAATTCAGGTCAAGTGCCTTAATTGTCTGAGGTCATATGCAGGGAGCAAAGCGCGCAGTAATTATTAACAGCATGCATAGAACAGCCGCTCCTAGCGCACGGCCGAGCGAAGGCACACTGATACTTAAGCTAAGCTACGTGATTGTGTGTACCAAACAATCTGATAAGTACCTAATTAAAGTACCCATTAAAAAAAATCTTAGAAATTTAATTGCTAAAATTAACTAAATATTTAAATTAATCAGAGGCAGGGAAATAACATAATAGTGGTTTTTGTTGGTTTTGTACTTATTGTAAACTTAATAAAAAAACTTGAAAAATAATGCCTTCGCTCGAAATATAGCCTCCTGAGTCCTGATTTTTTTACTTAAAACCAAGACGTGGGTCAGCTTTGTTATTATGGATATTACTTTAACATCTCGAAATTATTTATTCAATGAAAAACTTGTCCTTTAAAAAGTACATTCGGCCGTTATTCATAGTGTTAATTTGTTCTTTATAAACCTGGCGAGGATATCACACGTTCCCTTTAGGGGCAGAAGGTTAAAAATAAGATCCTTCTTAACTCCTACTTGTTATATTTTAGGTAGGAATTAATTCGGAACTCCCCAATTTATTCCAATGTGTCAATAATTAAAGGGGATGACGATGACGCGCGACTAAATATAGGCTAAAAATAAAACAAAAGTACAGGTAATTATTAGATATAATCAACTGTTGTAAAATGGCAATAAATTACACCGACGATGTACTCGTAGAAAAATTTGTAAGTGTAAATTTTTAGTAATTCTAATAAAATAATCCTTTACTTGACTACCTGGCGTACTATATACAAACGATTTTTACTGTATCTTATTATTGGGTATTTTTTGTAATTGTGTAAAATAATCAAGAACAGATTTCTGTCAGATATCATCAATATTGTTAAAATAATATTTAACATTATATTATAATGTGTTACGTATTTCTTATTGCAAGTATATAGATAAGCATTTATCTAATTAAATGGAAGATAAAAAAAACTGTTCGTATTGTGGTGACTTTCTTATTCAAAGTATAAAATATAGATACAAGCAGAGAGTTTCTTGGTCTCATGGGAGCACACGCGCATCGTTAACTAAATTAATATGCATTACACGTCTCCGACTTGTACGCAGAACAAATACAAAGGTTCTTACCCTGTTAGGTACTTTATTCTTACTTCATTCTCGTAGTTTTCGACCTTTGAAATTGTTCACTTTCGTACAAAGTGTTGAGCGTTACAAGGCAGCGATCAATTTAGGAATAGAACATTTACATATTTCCAATATAATCTTACAGGTAAGATAGAATTAAAAAAAAAGAAATAGGGAAACCTCAGAAGTAGGTAAGTATAAGTAACACCTTCAAGTAAAAAGAGATATAAAAATTACCGCTGCTGATATAAAAAAAATATCGAGAACCTTTTATAAATCGAACCTTCCAATTGGTTGAAAGCCAAAATATTTACAGCATCATACAAACTCACGCAATAAAAACATTACCAGAACCATCGTTCCGAAATATAATAGCTAGCTTAAAAGGGTGCCGCTTCGGAGCAATTCGAACATTATTTGACTGTTTGCAAAGAAAAGTATCGTCATTTTTAGAGAACCAATTAGGCATAATGTTCGGTTCGATTACGGAAGCCCGTTCTAATTGCGCAATCAATTAGCTATACGACACTCATACACGTTAATATAATGCATTTAATCGCCTAACGAACCGTGTACATCGCACATTAGCGTCCTAATGTGTAAACATAGCGTACCTGACATTAGCCGGCCGGCAATGATTGAGCCCGAGACAATAGTTGCAATAATTATACGTGGAATCAACGTGATACGGATAGCCGTATACAATAAAATACTGCATTCTACTGCTGTAGGAACGTAATAAGTAGGCCTCCCCAAAGAATGTCACAATGACTGGTCTTGTGCCACCCGCATCCATTGGACTTTTACTAACTTCACTAAGACATCTACATGCTGTTACTGAACCAATGAGATACACCTTTGGCCTCATCTGCACTTAACATCAGGTGGGATAGGGGTCAATTACAGTCAGTTTAATGTAAAACAAAAACCATTAGATCGCCTTGTGGAGGGTCTATTCCTATGTATGTTATGCGATATCAAAACACGGGACTTAAATCTCAAATTAAAAACTCAAATCTTACGACAGTATTTATATTCTGTTACGCTACAATTTACGTATAAACTGGGTAGTTTTGGGCATTCTCACGTTAGTAATAATATAACCAGATTCAAGTTGAACAAATTAATAATGTTATCTTTAATCAACGAAAGGTTTATTTAGCGAAAAGCCCCACCGTGGTGCGTGTGCTTCGTACTGCAACTGACACGCAATCCCAAACAAAAGTCCATTAGGCGTATCTTTAAATTTAGTGTAACGTACGTCCAACGTGAATACCGAGCACCACATAATCCACATGTGTATCATTGTAGTGTATCATCTATCGTATCTCTGTCGCATAGTACCTATACCGACGGGTATCATGTTCATTAGTTTAGACGCTTAAATAGGTACCTTTAGCGAACCAGGATTGTTGAGCCACTCGCCACTGTTCATAATTTAGCCGAGTTATACATATTTGTATGTAAATATTGTTATTAATTAATAAACCAGAATAGCATTACACGGCCCAATTACTTAAATGATAAGTAGCGCAACAATACATGTTCGCGAATCTTTTGGCGTCCATATTAACGCGTAACACTGGTCGATGCTACGCGACACTAGATACAATTCGCTCAAGTGATACAAATGAGGAGCCACCGAACGCTGTACAACCAGCGTTCTTAATTACCATGTTGTATGTTTCAAAAAAATATGTTGAACACCCTACATGTAGGTACCTAACTAGTACTATTTTTCTTTTGCAATCGTTATTTAAAACGACACTGAATGAACGTAACCACATAATACACATTTTTATGACTCTGATAAGTCAACATGCTTTGTACCTTTATCGGTGATGCGTGCAAGCCGCAGGTTTCAGTGATCCGATCACTAGTGTGTTTACCCTAAGAGATTTGCAAACATCCTTTGTGTGCCGAGCGAGGTGGAATACCTACACGCCAGCTTTTTTGGTCCCTTTTTACACAATAGAATTTAGAACCCCTTTTGAAATTTTCATGTCATAGCAATTGGTGTATCCGCAAGAAGAATAGGTAAGACTTTATTTTTATCAACAATTTTCAAGCATTATTTGGAGCATGTTCTGATTTTTTTTCTCATCTTTGTGTGATATACTGATATGGACCTCCTCAAAGTAACGCCTGATTAAATAAATTAAATTAAACAATGGATAGAGCTATACTAGGAGTTATAAAATATGAAATATAGAAATTCACTGCAGAACTATAAAGTCACCGACATAGCGCGAAGAAAGTGCACATCGGCAGGCCATCGCACATGGGCAGGCGACATTGCTTGAAGAATAGATATTACCGTTGGAGGAAAAAGGTAGAAAGGAAAGGAAGAAAAGGTAGGGAGAGGTAGGGTTGGTAGAAAATAGCGACCACAAACTAGAAGGCGAATCGTTGACACACGTATATAGGTGGATTGATGACATCGAGAAAGTTACAGGCAACAGGTGGATGTAAATGGAGATTTGTAATTCATTGTGGGGTTCTTAGGATGAGGCCTTTGTTCAACAGTGGACGTCTTTCGGCTGAATACGATGATGAGTTTACAGAGCTAGTCAGTGGTTTCAACTGTTCCAGTAATCATTAAAGAACAAACGGGGAAAAATGATGGCTTTAATTTAATATGACCAACTTTTGACACTTCATAAGCCATGATAATTAATTTGACTGTATTGAAAGTTTATTGGCATTTGATTAATGATACATATCTCTTTCTCACAGTACTTTATACAACTGCGGCCGTCTTTTATAGTAAGATGATTTGTGATCCCTTAATGAATCTTATAATACTTGACGGTAAATCTGTTAAAATGATACATAAAAGTTAGCAGAGCACCGTAAGCAGAGAGTTGATTATTTGTCCAAGAAAGAAGGGATTTCAATCTCCTAGAAAATCTATACTAGATGAATAAAACTCTTAAGAAGATTGATATTACTGCAGCAAATTCTTTAAGATTATATTTCGTAAATACTAGACAAAGTCTACATCTTCTTTATAAAGAAGCTGCGGGAGCAGTTAAGTGGAATACTTGTTAACTCAAACTATAATATTATTTACAATGTTGCTTTGAGCACAACATAAAACATTTTTCACGCTACGCAACCTTAAGGTAAACATGAAAAAACTTATAAGTTATATAACATATTTTCGTTGAAAAGAATCACTTTTCGGGGCAAAAGATATTATAGAACAACAAAAGGCTGAATTGGCGACAAAAAACGACCAACATGATGCGGTGTCAACAGTGATAATAATATATCGTGTTATCAGGGTGTCTCCATCGCTATTGTTGTCCCTAAATGCACGATCCCGGGATCACCAGCCCCGGACTCGTTTGTCCCGGGCATCCTTCGGCAAACATCGACGAAACCCGAGATTCACTAGACCTTTACACGAGAGCTTTGTGGGCTCTTGAGAACATAAAAGTATAAAATGTCTTTTTTTTCTCCCGTGTACGGGTACGGGGCATGTTATTGCCAGCCGCTAAGATTGTTATTGGTTAATATTGTTTCAGCAGAGGGCTGAAATCTTACACGGTTGTTGGGCGATTGTTATTTTTTCACATCAGATTTTGTAAAGTGTTTCTGTTACATTGAGAAAAAAGTGAAATAGCTTCTCTTTTACAATCCAGTATGTTAAACCAGGTATTAGTTTGAATTGCGTTTAAAAAAAGAGTTAGATTTATTTACTGCGGTACTTACCCAAACTGATCTTGTGTTGGCTCTTCAATTAGAGAATCTGAAAAAGAATTGCTCCGACTGGACAATACTAGCACTTAGAAACTGTTCAAAGATCACGTCGCTAGTCCACCGGAGTCTAAAAAGACGACGACATAGCAAACTTTCACGGAAACATCCAATAAAACGAAGTGTGCTGCTCTACGCTGGTTGCACATAAAAACTTTGGCTCGCCGACAAGTTGGGCGACCGGTCGTCAGACCGATGCGACTTGCCGACCCAACTTGGAATATTAGTTCGCGCGTGATCGATTCAGCAGGCCAGTTTGACAGTTGCGATGGTGACAGATGACGCCAGACGCCATATCGTGCGGGTGATTTGTCTTTAACTTGAGTTATTTCAGCGTGTCTATATTGACACGTCTCGTTTGTTTGCAGCGTAGATAGAAATTGTGTCATATATCAGTATTAGGAATAAATTATTGTACATTGTATTGTAGTCGCTATAATACACGTCTTCGCGGAAAGGGTTGAGAAAAACATCATTACCTACGCGGTTTAACAAATTTCAAGAGAGAAAGAGGTTAAGATTGCATTCAGTAAAATATGAAATATACTATTCTATACATAAATATTGTATGAATTCTATACAAATATTAGAATAGAGCATGGCAACACAACACAATCATCAACATAACCAACAACCAGCTAACAACAACAGGACCACCCTAAGTTTGTTAATATGTTTTACAACGTCTGCACCAGTGTAGATGAATATAGGTCCATTTTAGATTATCCAGGCCGGGAAAGAGTGTCACCCTGTTAGTCCCGTGGAAGACATAGCTCTAGAGCTTCTAAACGATTTTTTCTAAAATTAAGCAAAATTATTAATAACTAAAATACCACAAACAGGACTTATCACGCAAAACACACAAGAAGTCACAAAATGAATGCTAAGAGTGAAAATAAAAAGTTTAAAACAGTATAAATAAATGATAAACCGTTACTTACTTCAATATAAATATTAAATCAAACTTTATACTAAACTTGATTAAGCCAAATCCCAAATCTACAAAGTCGTCGCAACAACATTTAACCCCACACGCGTTCGGGCATCACAACAACCACCAACTCAGGTTTATCGCAAACACTAACATCTGCTCTCAACCCTGCCACGAACTAATAAACAGAATAGCCGAAGTGCAGGAAAGTGCTAAACGCCTTTATAGTCATTCCAGTGATTAATTTGCGTCTGGCCCGCCGTGCTAATGGGCTAAAATAATTTACAGGGCGCCGCGCTTATTTATTGTTGGCTTTTCCTCCTGTTAGGGTTTTGTTGGACAACTTATCGATAATCCTGTTGTCAGTTAAATTGCTGTCATATCTGACAGAGTAAAGAACTTTGTGTCTGAGGCGCCTTAAACCGTGGTCACTATAAAATGAAGACTTTGTGTTTTTACTTTCATGTTTAGGGTTCTGTATTTTAAAAGGGAATCATGGAATCCATTCGCGTGTCTGTCTGTCTGTTCGTCTGCTTTGTTTTCTCCGAATCTAATGGACCAATTTAATTGAAATCGGGTATATATATCCAAGTCAGTGACATAGAGAAGGATGGGTAAACTTTGGTGGGTGAAAAAATTAAATATTTTTTTAGCGAATTATATCGTAATTCAAATGAAAGGGCTTACTGTGAAAAATAAAAACACTTTTCTATAATTTTAAGATAAATAGTTTTCAAGTTATTTAAGAAAATAGCAATTGATTAACAGGATAGTACCATCAGCCAAATAAGTGGTCTATCAATTTTTAAACAAGTTCCCATCAAATGAATATGTCGCTAAAGTCGAACTTTCAAGTTGACAGACACCAATAGACATTGCATTGTTTTATGACATGCAAACGATTATCAACTCTAAGGTGGACCACATATTTGGCTGATGGTACCTATTCATGAGCATGACTAACAATAGAACTAATGACGCGATCCTTAACATGCTCCTGTACGACATTGATTAGATACTTCGTCAATATGTTTATGCAAATACCACTAATTAGAGTTTGTTTATTTAGGTCACTATTGGTTCAACTGGTTGTATACCGACCTACCAATAGCTCCAGCTAGCCCGTCCCATATTAATTGGTTTAATTTTACTTAGCGAGCTGTAGTCCAATTATAATTATAAGCTAGATAAAGTTGAAAACTAAAACCCGACTGCGGAAAAAGCGCGCTCTAAAAAATATGAGGACAGGACACAATGTTACTATGTCTGGTGTACTATAAAGAGTCTTTGTATTGTATTGTATTGTAATGTTGCTAAACTTTCGGAATTAACCTTCTCAAATATTCACTTAATTGAAAAGTTGCTAAGAAACTGCAATATTTTAAATAATGAACCCCATCTAATGATAAGTACTTCACACACATTTTTTATTTTATTTCAAAATTTAAATATGAAATACGTCGGTCCTATTTGATTTTGATTTAACCTCCGTTACAAAATAGAACTAGTATTTTGGCGCAACGTTGGAACATTTTAAAAGTAAAATTTACCAACATGACTCGCCTTTGAAGGACGTCAAATAAGTCTCTTAAAACAGCAGTTTGAGTAGCAAACAAGTATAAAGTTAGTTTAAAGCAAACGAAACTAACTTTACAAAGATTCTTCAGACGGAAAATCACGACGACAAACTGGGGAGACGTGACCGACTTTACAGTAAGCGGTTTCTGTCGTCCAGTGACTTCTGTGACAGCGCGGGAAATCCCAAAGTGCGATGGTCAGTATTTTCAATGAGTACTCAAAGTAAAATAATCGAGTTTGTATCGAACCAGTACTTAATATTGACTCGGCCAATCAATAGAGCGGCCCTGCTAGTAAACAACGAAGCCGCCGTCTCATCCGCGTCACGCACCACCTAACTTCCAAGTGAAAATCCTCTAGGATGTAACTTGTCTGATTTTAGCCAAACTTGGCTCACTCGCCCGACTTGGCCCAACTTTCCGCACAACGGATCGGGGGTGAGCAACAATGCTTGGCGAAACAAAAGAGCTCCGGCGAATAGGTACTTGGCGATACACTACCGACCAAATTAATGTATATGACCATTTGCCTCGGAATAATTATACGGTTATCGACGTTGTTGCCGGCTTATTAAGTTGTACGACCGAGATAAAAGTGTAGCTGATCCGCATGTAGGGAACTGTGCTCGATATTGTACGGATATTGGTTTAATGACTATATATACATGCACATGTTAAAAACATTTACACCGCTGCAAATAAATATAATTTTACATCTGTGTAGTAAAGCGGTAAGAGCTGTTGAAATCCAATCTTCGTGCAAATTTTGAGCTACTTGTTTAACGCTCTAAGTTTTTTCTTAATTACCACTTCACTCGGCCTCAAGTGTACGTCAGGACTTGAGTGCTGTCATCAGTTAAAATTAGTTTCGTATAAAGAGGCTGCCATTAAAAGAGCATTAAGTTAAATTTTAATAGCATTACAAGTGCTAAGAGAAACTTCCGAACAAGTTTTGTTCCTCGGGACTTTGGTCGGTTGATAAATCGAGGAACCGCTGACGGGCAGGCAGACAATGGACATATCTCGTTTATTCACAATAGGGCTTCGATTTATTTATATTATACGGAAAATATTGTTAGTGAAAAAGCGTTCTTTTAAAAACACCAGCTGCTGTCCCAAAAAATCCTGATCACATTATGAAATCATCAAGAATTTAAGAGTATTCTTATTTCACTGCCTCGCTCAAACACTTTTCTAGCGAGGCACTACACAGACCCCTTTTATCTTACATTTGCGGCGATACTCCGATACTTTATGGAATTCTTGGACGAGCCTGAGGTGCCCTTACATTCCGACGCGTATGTGATTAAGTGTTATCCTGTAGGTATTCCCTTTGTTACAAGAGTTGTAGTCGTGTTTTTCTCGCCCCGCCCCGCGCTCCCTAAGTCTCAAAAGGGCAGCTTAAGCCGGATTTACACGATCGATGATTGTGGAATTGTATGGGCCGGCTCAAAGCAGTAAATTCGGGATATCGCGACAAAATATGTCAAGGAGCATGAAAGTTTTTGAAATATTGGCTATTTCTGTACGTGCGTAAAGTTATTATTTTGTTCTAACAGGCAACGAGGCAAAATTTGGCAAAATACAAAATGTGTTTTTTATGTGGCTTATAGTGTCCCACGGCTGGGCAAAGCCTCCCTTCTCGACTTCCACAACTCCCGTTTGACGCCATGACAGGTGAGTCCTTTGCGAACATGTCCAAATCCTCCAAATTAAAATAAATGTTAAGGCGTTAAAACAGACACTTTTTAAAAGTAGTATTCAGAATATTTTACCTGAATTGCGTCAGTCATTGGAAATTGAAAATTCGGTGCTTCCTAAAGTATATCCTTGTTCCACGACAACATTACTCCGAAATAAGTAAAGCGACCAATTTTCTATACGCCTACAATTTGAACGGACAAATTGATCCGCTATTTTCTCGTATTGTTTCGCCGAAACTCGTTACTGAAAGGGAACAAGGCATTTATAACAACCGTTACTAAATATCCGAAGGTCTCTGAATTCCTCGATACTTGTAAATGCCAGCTTAGCGAGGTGTTACGATAAACAACGCGACTCGTTTCATTAGTGTGATCACAATTATTGTTTCATGCTGTCTTTTTTGCTCTACCGTCACATAGATAGGCGAAAAAGATACTTTTTGTGACTGCTTTATGTGCCGTGACAATTTACTTATACACAAAAAACACAGCCACTGCTTACATAACAAACATAATACTGGCATTATACCGGCACTATTTATTACCTTTATACTACGATTTCTAAAGGTTTTGTTTTTCTCTGATTTTTAAATACTTAATTGAGATCGCCTCATTTTATGTATTTATAGTAGTAGCGGCGGAATAAGACAAATGCTTTTACCAAAACATTTGCAAAAGCGGACACAAAAAGTATTCGTAAAAAGCCCTTAAGACTCGACCTCTTTTGATTAATTACTCCAACAATGGCATAGATTTCATTGTCCCCCACTATACGGCACAACAGAACTAATGCTCTTGTCATACCGAATGAACTGTAACTATTGTTTTCATCCGTGAAGCTTATACGCTCCATTTGTTCGTTCCTTTTTTTCACCCAGAAAAGTCTCCCTTTTGTGGAAAAATATTGTACAGATTTTTTAGGATTTCCATCGCGTTAACGCAATGAGCGCTTATTTTCTGATACGTAACTATCGCAATCTCAGCGTGCAAATTACGGGTACACTGTAATAGTACGATTTAGTTTTGTAGTGTCTTTTCAGTAGAATAGCTACACAAAATATTATTTACTGAGCACTGACGAGAGCACTAGTTAATGTTCTTAAAAGTAAATAGCAAGACAAACCATTTCGAGCCAGCATTAATGTGTATAAAAACATTATATAATTACAAAGCTTTTACTCCGTGAAAATTGTTTTTAAAACAGAAAAAAGCACTTTGTCATTGGACAAATGGGCATACATTAGAAAATCAATATAGGGTCGAGCGACGGACAACAACGTTTGTGTCACCTAGCGACGCGATACAAACAGAAAGCGTGCACGCCCAAATTACAGGTTCACCTCGGAAATAGCTAGTCAATTCATTAAATGTAATCGACAAGGAAAGTTTTGTTAGTTCGACTATTAAAGCAATAATAAGGAAATTATATGCGTCTTTTACTTTGACTACGTCAAACAAGTTTTAAAGGAAACGTTTTGAGATATATCGTCATAAAAATATGTATCAAAGTCAAAATTAAAGTAATTGTGTAAACGTGTATTCTAATGACAATGGAATAATATTGAACTGTTTGTGCAGCTCAGCAAAGTAAACTACCCAAGGCAATTAGTTTTTCTATTTTTATTAAAACATTGCAAATGCTTACAAGTTTAGAACATGAAGTACATACGTAAACATAATTTTGAATGAGTAAAATATTTTTTTATGCTAAAAAATAAAATGTTGAATTCGCGCTTTTTTCTAAGACGTCAAGCCTAAATTTAAGTATCTGTCAAATTTCCAAAATTTGATTACCTATATCATTCGTTAGTTAGTTAAGTACAAGCAATGCTATTAAGTATAAACGTGTATACTGTTCACTGTTACTGTTGTGTGTGTGTGTGTGTGTGTGTGTGTGTGTGTGTGTGTGTGTGTGTATCGATAGTATCGATAGTTTTGTATTTTTAGTGTGTAATATAAATGCGAGATATTGAATAAATCACTTTATTGAAATAATTTTAAATAAAAATACACAAAGCACAGCTAGCGAATAGGAAGGCTGAGCAGAGAATAAAAAAGGAAACATAGACAAACCTATGTTTTTTCTTAAAACTAAAAATGTTGCTATTCTACACAATAGTAACATAAAAGTGGTTTTACACGCATATTTGTATATGTCCAGTCTTGTTTGTTAATTAACATAGTTGGGCCTGGTGAGATGGATTAATAACGCTATGAAGATAAGACAATATAAAAAAGACTCTACATTTTACCTTAGTAAGCAATAATATCGGTACTATCGATAGTATTGCATGAAGAGATATCGATACTATCGATAACTATCGCTTTTGCTCAAACTATCGATAGTCTATCGAAATACTATCCATAGTGGACTGTCGATTGGCAACACTACCATTGGCATGCTGACCTGTCGTGACCTTTATTTGGATTTTTGTTTAAACTATTTAACGTCTCAGCAGTGCTTTCAACTTTATGCTTAATAAGTTGAGATTGTTCAAAATCTAGATTAAGATCAGGTTTACTTAATTACTTGCCCAAAATATTTCGGTACCTTAATGTTCTGTTAGAATTTAAGATTATTATCTTTCGTTTCGGTGAAACGGCCAAACTTACAGTCTATTACCTCTTTAAGTTTATTTTATACAAATTTAACTTCTTTTTTCATACCACGCACAAGCAGCCGCTATAGCCGAAATCAGCATGTTATCAAGATCATTATAATCATAAAAGATTCCAAAGGATTTACTGTCATTCGGTACAAATGGAAAATCGTCCACTTGAATTGACCATTTTGAATTTGGACCAAAATGAATATCAACCTAAGGGAATTTTGTCAAAATGTAATTATGCTGAAAAATATTAAAAACCGTTTTTATTTTTGTTGTTAATTAATTAAACTCAAATGGAATATTGTCCATTATAAATTAGGAGCAAAATAAAATAAGCAATTAGTGAATGTTGTCTAAATCAAGTCTTAACTTAATATGTAGGCCCAAAACAAATGATTTCGGGTGGAACATATTTTTAAAATTCGTCATATTTCTGAATGTTTACGTACATAGACAAGTGGTCGTTTTTTTTCCGGCATACATCAAATTTAACAATTTTACCATAGGACAGGTTCCATTTTCGACGATATTCAGGATGGTCAATTTTCCTTGTTGATGTATTTCAAATTGTCATGTTTCTGCTTCGACGCATAATTTCGAGTTGTCCATTTTCCATTTGCACCAAATGACAGTAAATCTTCCTAACCTTCGGATAACTTGATACTACTTTGTTATTATGTTATTATCTGTTCTCTATTACCCATAGCACAAACTTTGCTTAGTTTGTGACTAGGTCAATTGGTGTACATAAATTATCCTATGGTATTTATTTATTTATTATTGTTTATCCGTTACGTAGTTTCACCTTAACTTTTCATATAAAAATAACAGACCTGCGGTTTACTAAAGCATATTCAATGTGCGTCTCCTCCAAATTGTTAAAAAGTTGACCAGTTTATAGCACGTGTGGCGACACAGGATTGCGTAGCTTGCGATATGGCTAACAGGCGCTAGCTAACCGGTCTGTAGCCACAGTAGTCTCTCGCCCGCCACCGCATACTAACATGTGTTTCTCTGTTAGTAATAAATGGAGTCAAGTACAAGACACTTTATTATTTGGAACAACCCACAAGAACCAGCAACCAGATTAACCCTAAACACGTATATACATGTAAAATGAACACAAAATTTAAAGATAAAGGCAAAAATAATTAGTGAATTAGAAGGCGTAGCAGAGAAAATTAGATGCGAATAATCATAATAATCTATGTAATAATATTAATATTCGTAGCACAACCGGATGGCCAAGTGGTTAGAGAACCTGACTACGAAGCTTGACTTTCCGGGTTCGATTCCCGGCCGGGGCAGATATTTATATTTGTATGAATAACACGAATGTTTGTTCTCAGGTCTTGGATGTTCAATATGTATTTAAGTATGTATATTTATCTATATAAGTATGTTTATCCGTTGCCTAGTATCCATAGGTCAATTGGTGTGAAGTGTCCCATGATATTTATTTATTATTTATTTACAACTCTGAAGCAAGCGCTACGCCGTAGCAGCCGCCAGCCATAACGTATCGGGGCGGTGCGGCGGGCGTTAGCTCTATCCATTGAGCGGCTAACATGATCCGCCCACAATGGTTACCAGGCAGCACACGCTATGAACAGAGAAAAATCACACTGCCGGTTATTACGAGTATGACTGTAATAATTGGTACAATGTATATGAGTCTTACAGTAACACGCAGGAGTTCCTGTATAAATCAACATTGAAAAAAAAAATGTTTGATTTTTTCTCGTTTTATTGGAAAATTATGAGAGGGAATAAGTAATTTTTAGGTTACCTACCTTAGTATGTTTAACACTATAACAATATTTTAAATATTTCCTTCTTATTATTGTTTCTATCATGTAGTTTATTTTCTGTAGAATCATGCATATAAAGCAATTTGTATTACATGAAAATGTTTTCCTTAGCCTGTTTACCTGCTTTCTTTTTCACAGGCAGCAAAAACAAAGCATTCAGTATTGTGGCAAGATAAATTCCTTAGCCTCGCGACAGATGACAAACGGCGGTGTGTCTCGGGCCTAAACCGTTGGCACTTTGCTAAAAAGGAAAATTACGCTAAGTTGGTCGTTGCGCCGACTGCGGGGTAAGGGTTACAGTTATGTCTCCCGTTTGGATGTAACGTAATTACAGTGGGGCTAATAATGTACGTACCTAGCACGCAACGTGTCGTGACGTCTGCTAGCCTTGAGTCTGATGCTCAATGGCTCAAGAGTTTCGGAATTTTAGAATATAACAAAATGGTTAAGAATGAAACTTGAAATGGTAATAAAATTTTATTCGGGTGCGCTGGACAGGATCAGCGCGCATCTCTTAGATTGCTGTGCTGAGCGTGTTACCAATTAAAATCACATCGTCCCCGACCAACCCACTCGGAAACGTTAATAGCTTGCATACACCAATTGAGATGAGAGGTAAAGCCTTTTCATTTAAAAAAAACCGGCCAAGAGCGTGTCGAACACGCCCAAAATAGGGTTCCGTAGCCATTACGAAAACATTAAGTAATATTTTTCTAAGGATTTCGTATTTTATACGGAATCTTCCAAGTTTAGGTATATTTTATACCTTAGGCTGCTATTTACTCATAAACTACTAATAATTCTCAAGAAAACTTAGCCGTTATAGTTTTCCTTGGAAGTTTGATATACTTACTCCCATCCTGATTTTTCTCAAATTTTTACACCCACCGCTTTAGATTTTAGAGGGGGACGCTCGATTTTAATGAAAATTTGCACTTTAAAGTAGAATATTTCGCAAACATATCACTGAATCGTAAAATTGTCGTAGCAAACCCCTAATGGTTTTAAAAGACCTATCCAACAATACCCCACACTATAGGGTTGGATGAGAAAAAAAAATCACCCCCACTTTACATCAATGGGAGGTACCCTAAAAAAATTGTTTGTGTTGAATTTTCAATTGTAACATTTTGTCGGCATAGTTTACCTATATATCCGTGCAAAATTACAGTTTTCTATCATTGATAGTCCCTGAGCAAAGCCGCGGACGGACAGACAGACAGAACCCTAAAAATACACACAAAACAAAAATTAAAATTTCAACTCAACAAGTCAGTCGTAGTGTACCTATAGGAGCCTATTCGGAGCAAATCAACTATCACATGCAGACAAACACTGGGTCCTATGTATTAGAGTTCCCTTTTAAAGGATGGAACCTTAAAAAGTAATTCGCAAACTTCAATAAAATAAAACAGTTGCGAATCAAATTACACAAGTCCAAGGCTCTCGACTGCATATTGAAGCGATTTAAAGTTGGCAAAAGGCGAAAAGACATTTATAAAAATTAAACGACGCGACGGCAGGCAGTGTAGACGACGCCTAACGCAATAAGTACCAAGCCTGGGGTGGGAAACGAAAATGCTTATGCGGCTAATGAACTTTCCCTGACTTTTATGTTATGGCATAATTTTTATGGGCCTTTTACTGCCACCAAAGTAGGTAGTCATTAGGAATCACGGAAATGATGGATTTACTTAATACAACGCGTTCCGTTTAAACGTTCTTTTTTGTTATGCATTAATTTATCATAAACGACAGAACCATTAGTTACGGGGCAACATATTGAGGTAAGGAAACAAACTTGAACAAGTGAGTTTGTAAGCGACGCAAACGATTAAGTAAGTTGCGGTGACTAAAGCGTTATTGTTTTCGATCAAACAAAAAGTTTATTACAAGTTTTAATAAAGCCAAAAGCAGCTTAGAAGAAAAGAAAATCAAAAATGACCAGCGTGTATGACGAACCTAACGACAATTTCGTAAACGTCATTACCTATTTCAAAAAGGGCGCGCTCTTAAAACTGTTCCCCGAACACGCGGTCGCACGCGTGATCAGCCTGCGGGATGCTAAATATTTTCTAAAAAATAGTAGAGTGTCGCCCATAAAGCACCCAATAAAAGCAGACGCGGTTCAAAGGCGCAAAAAGCCAGGCCCATTACGGTGCACACGTCGTCGGAAACCACAAAAGACCCAATTATTCTGGTGTGTGAAGCCAAAAAAGGGTTGGACTAAAACCAAGTCGGCGAGCATTCTGTTTTACTTTCCGAACGCAATGAGCAGAAAGTTAGCCTGCCCGTAATTCCGCAAAGCGCGAGCCGCAATTCGGTTTCATTAACATGACGAAACATTGTTTTTGTTGGTCTCACAGAAAACTCGTTGCTTGTTAAACTGAATTCGTCTTTTATTCACCACGATTCATTAACGTATTTTATTTTTCTTTTTGTTGGAACAAAATGAAATAGTTACCAATTTGTTTATGCCTCAATTACGCCGTTATTAATCCAACTGCTTATAAAATGCTAGTGTTAGCAAATACCGCTTAAGATTTAGGCCCTTTTTAAGAGTTGCGTATTCAAAAGGGCGCGCAATGTAAGAAAAAAAGAATAAATTTATTTGCCATAATTCGGCACACCAAAAAAAATAAGACAACCTTACATACTCTTGCATACTAAATAAAAGGAAAGAAAAGAAACATTGTGCCGAAAGACGCAAAAAAGGGCCACTCAGCGTGTTGCCACGGCAAGCCGCAGCGCTGGTTTTCAGTATGACCCTTTAACTTACAACTAACCTTAAGACTAATGCCGCGACGGCACGAAGGCTAGAACGCGGCATTAATGAAATAAAATAAAATAAAACAAAAACTGAAAATAAAATGTCTGTTTATCCATCTTTGTCTTACTTTCTGCGGCTTAGCCTACCTTATAGTAGATACTACTGATCACGCCTTAAAAAGCTAGTTTTCGAGTCAAGAAGCAAGCTTCAAGGTACAAATACGACGTATTTGTCACTTACCTTCAATGCTCAGAGCAACGCGGGCTTCTTACGGAAGGGAGTAGCCAATGGCCGCGTTCCCCTCTGTCAAAGTACATGCCCAACTGGGCATACGAATTTTATAAAACAAGGCGCGCTCGGATTTCAAACTAGACCAAATCGAGTGGCGCGAGTGAACGCTGCAGTGCTAAAAATGCCGAATTCTTCAGTTTTCTGCTTTAAAAAGAGATCTGGGACATCAAGCTTGCAAAAAGATGGTGTTACATTTCACATGTAAGTAAATTGTTATCGTATTATTGCTATTTCATTACTAAACAACAAAGTCGTACATTTTATCACAATATTATTGTCGGATTCGTTTACCAACATCGAGTCTGCTCTCCCGTACAAATTTCGGATCGGTCAAGCGATAAATCCGACTTCTCGCCGATGAATAACTTGTCAATGTGTGAGTTTTGAGTCATCTGTAAACGAATTATTAGTGTATTTGTTGGATTATTTATGTGTTTACATCGTCATAACAGTCAAGTGGCAGTTTTGTTTTTGCATGTAAGTGTGCTGAACTGCACTTGTGTGCACATTTCCCCCCGCAACAAACGCCAGAACTATTTTAATGGTAATAATCTACCGCTAAGGCTGCTCCCTTCCGATAGGAAGCCCGCGTTGCTCTAAGCTTCAATGTCATTCATTCATTATATAAGCGAATCGAAAATGTTTCATTAGTGTTCCATCCTACACTCACGGGCGCCACAAGCGAGCGATACTTGACCCCACTTTCCGTACAGAATACGCTTGTATATGATACTTCCGGCCCTAGAATAAAGATGAACTTCTCTTCTGACACAATCTTCACAACTTGTTGAAATAAGTTTCAAGATTCGAGGCTGTAACTGATTAATATTTTTTTGGGCGTACATACATTACATAATTATTTTGTTTCCGTTAAAGCCAAATATTTTGTATAATTATCCTCAAATTTGAAAATTAAAACTAGAATTAGGGTCCCGGAGCCAAAATGGCAAAAAATAGTTTTGCCATGTCTGTCTGTCTGTCTGTCCGTCCGTCCGCGGCTTTGCTCAGGGACTATCAATGCTAGAAAGCTGTAATTTTGCACGGATATATTAATATGTAAATTATGCCGACAAAATGGAACAATAAAAAGATTTAAAAAAAATTTTTAGGGTTGGTCCCATAGACGTAAAGTGAGGATGATTTTTTTTTCTCATCCAACCCTATAGTGTGAGGTATCGTTGAATAGGTCTTTTAAAACCATTGGGCTTGCTAAGACGATTTTTCGATTCAGTGATTTGTTTGCGAAATATTCAACTTTAAAGTGCAAATTTTCATTAAAATCGAGCGTCCCCCCACCCCTCTAAAATCTAAACCGGTGGGTGGAAAATTTGAAAAAATTCAGGATGGTAGTAAGTATATCAAACTTTCAAGAAAAACTATAACGGTTAAGTTTGCTTGAGAATTTTTAGTAGTTTAAGAGTAAATAGCAGCCTAAGGTATAAAATATACCTAAACTACGGAAGATTCCGTATAAAATACGAAATCCTTAGAAAAATATTACTTAATTTTTTCGTAATGGCTACGGAACCCTTTTTCGGGCGTGTCCGACAAGCTCTTGGCCGGTTTTTACGTGTCAAATGGATGCAATAAAATGTAGGGTGATCTCAGGGTAACCATGCAGTTTGTTGATTAAATCCTTCTGAATGCATGAATTATTACAACACGTACGTATGTCAGTTAACTACGCTAGGTAATATTAAAAAATAAAAAACTTTTCAATGTAGACAACTGCCTGCACATCCAAAATTCCTGTATGCACATACAAAAACTGGAACCCATCGTGTCGTGCTTACTGAAAAAAATATGTCATACCTAGCAAGATAATCCAGTTCCAAACACCCATGTACCAATTTACTTACCTTATATTTTACTGGATTTTGGTACCTCCACGCTTATATTAAATTGAAATTCACGTTCACACAAAATCGTACTTTATGGTTTTTAAGAGCTATAAATATTCATACGCGAGTAAACTCCCACAAAACGTTCAATGAGGCGCATGATTTAATAACCCGTGTAGTTCCAAATTACTTATATTCGAAGGTAAAGCGCAATTCGAATGCAAGTTTAAACCTTTGAATATACCGAGGGTTTCCAATCGTTGCAATTAAATGTCACTTTTTAGGGTTCCGGAGCCAAAGTGGCAAAAACGGAAACCTTTTAGTTTCGCCATGTCTGTCTGTCTGTCTGTCCGTCCGTCCGCGACTTTGCTCAGGGACTATCAATGCTAGAAAGCTGTAACTTTGCACGGATATATACATATGTAAACTATGCCAACAAAATGGTACAATAAGAAATTAAAAAAAAATTTTTTTTGTGTACCATTAATGTAAAGTGGGGGTGATTTTTTTTTCTTCATCAAACCCTATAGTGTGGGGTATCGTTGGATAGGTCTTTTAAAACCATTAGGGGTTTGGTTTGTGATTTGTTTGCGAAATATTCAACTTTAAAGTGCACATTTTCATAAACATCGAGCGTCCCCCCTTCTAAAATCTAAACCGGTGGATGGAAACATTCGAAAAAAATCAGGATGGTAGTAAGTAGGTATATCAAACTTTCAAGGAAAACTATAACGGCTAAGTTTGATTGAGAATTATTAGTAGAAGAGTAAATGGCAGCCTAAGGTATAAAATATACCTAAACTTGGAAGGTTCCGTATAAAATACGAAATCATTAGAAAAATATTACTTAATTTTTTCTGAATGGCTACGGAACCCTATTTTGGACGTGTCCGACATGCTCTTGGCCGGTTTTTTAATTATATAGAGATTCTCTATCACCAGTTCATTATTACCATCGTCAGCCAAAAATGTAAACTGTTGGGCATAAACTTTCTCCAAAAAGCGCCACCATGACTAGTCGTTGTCCGCATCCATCGGACGTCCACCCACGCTTCGTTTTCCAGAACATGGTCACCAATCAACTATACATTGGCCCCAGAGGGGCATCAGTTCTTCGAACAATGTCCCTCGCCCACTGCCACTTAAGTTTGGCAATTCTTCGGGCTAAGTCGCTGTTTTTTTGGTTGTTTTGCGGATCTCCTCATTTCTGATTCGATATTATAGAGTAAATTCAAGCTCTTGCTTATTGAGTGATTTTGAACCTTAAGGCCCATTAGTACCTAAGCAACCACGTACAGTCAGCTACAGAGAAAAGTGACCCCCTACGATATATGTATGTACCGCAGCGGGGTCACTCTCTGTAGCTGACTCTTACATAGCTGATCATTTCCTATCAACAATTTAAAGTTAAATTTTTAATTTAATAAAATGTAACTAATGTGAAAGCTGACTTCCTTGACAAGCCAACGCCGTACTTAAATAGTGACTAATTCGAGTATTTTTTTTCTCATAACGAAGAGCACGCTAAAATCTGGGCCCTCAACAATTAATACAGTTGACAGGGAAAAACTGTTTTTTTCCGACTTTCCGCTACACAAAGTTCAGTAGGAATAAATCACGAGGAAATTTCGTTTGAAACAGTGGACCGCGCGGGTGGGGAAAAATACGCCATTTTCATAAGGGGAAAAACAATAACTCGAGGCGTGGAGCAAGGGCCGCTTTTAAGGCCCATAAATCAAAACACGGACGATATTTTCGGTATAATAAGGCCGGGAGCGTACTTTCAGGCCGGGATTTTTCGGGACAGATCAGGATTAGTGTTGTTTTTATTCGCTGGTGGATTTTGATGTCTTGTCTCCAATATACTTTTTTAATACAATCCGCATTTAATTAAGGAAAATAAAAAATATTATGCGTACTGTGTTAAATATTGTGAAATATCCTACTAGGTACAATTTTATTTAGTGTATACGTATTTACATTGTTCTATACTTACGTATATTTAATATTGTAGTAAAACAGACTACTATTCTAAAGTAGTTGAAGTACTCTCGTTCACGGTTGAGTGCTACACGCTACGCTTCATTTCGCTTTGATAGTGTGTCGACATGTTCATTCATACATTCAATATCAAACCAACATCGAACCCGTTCCAAAAGCATCGCTACAGGCAAGAACGGAATGAGATTCTTCCTTTGTGCCTTCATATTTCATCTACCTACCGAGGTTTCTGAACACATCTGGCATGCAAGCCGGCGTGTACGTTTAAAAGGAGATCTTGGCTTGAGTGATTAAAGTCGAATACTGTACACCTGATACATTCGCGTAACTAATGCAATGTTCTAGTGCTGCTCTGCTTGGAAAATTTACTTTTGGGAAATATAGTTCAGGTTTCGCGCAGTACTATAGCACAACTGATAATTCACTCTAAATGGATTCTGTATGAGCTAGATACTCGTACACATTGTTTAATGCGAAGCGTGGAGAGTTTTGTTAACCCTTACAAGCTTTACTAGATCTGCAAACACGTGTTTTTAATCTTTTTAATATGAGCACACAATGTTTAAAGTTGCATTTTCACTTCTTTTAATGTAATAAAGAGATGGCAAGTTTGATAAAAACTTGAACGTTGTTTTCAACAGTGTTTTAGTGGCACTCGGTTGGTTAGCCTTGTGGTCGCAAGATCTGTTTAAAAATAGCACGAA
The DNA here is from genome assembly GCF_025370935.1 of Choristoneura fumiferana. Classification (NCBI taxonomy): domain Eukaryota; kingdom Metazoa; phylum Arthropoda; class Insecta; order Lepidoptera; family Tortricidae; genus Choristoneura; species Choristoneura fumiferana. The sequence continues at coordinate 9,217,995 of NC_133487.1, read as the reverse complement.
ACTTGAGGGAATTAGGTTGACGATATAAAGAAATATCACAAATAATCCTAAGAGTATTACAGGCGTAAAAGTTCGTATGTATTTGTATGAGTGTTTGTTACTATAATTTTGTATGCAAAAATTTGTATGGTTCTTCATTATGACGTAAATAAAGACAAAGATAAAACATATTTTTTAGAAATTCCAATGGAACTTTCGTAAAATTGCGGAATTTTAATCAACACTCAGATTTTATAATGAAATGAAAACTGATACAATGATATTTATTGTTAAGGATTAATAGGTAAACGCTAGTGGAAGGATAAATGACCCAGACATAACATGACTATTTTTTTCTTACATTCTTTAAATCGTATTTTTACCTTCCAATATCAAAATAAAAGTGTTAAGTAAACATTAATATGTTTTAATAATTTTAAAATACTATAAGACAAGAAATGAAAAATACTACTCTTAGAATCCGCCGCTCGTTATAACGTGACAAATTGGCGACATTTTTTTCCCCGAAGCTTCAAGAATTAGCGTGATCAATTGCACCGTTCGGCACTCCTTGAAGCCATCCCACTTTCTCCCGCCGGAGTGGTGTAGGGACGTCTTAGTCGCGCGCTAAGAAGGGAGACGTTCCGATAGGAGATCGTCACACCTCAATCAAGTCACTCCATTTCAGTGGGTACTCACAGTTTTTGCGGATTTAGTCGGTAGGTACACACTTGCAAAATGAGAGTGGCGGAGAGCCGCGGTCGGAAGGGAATGATTATGGGTTGCGATAAAATTTATTCACAGAATTTGAGTGCAATCGTATACTGGATATGTAACTTAACTAGTGACTTTTATTATTTAAATTATTAGGCAGGCAGTCGGTAGGAACAAGCAACTGATAGATGCCTGTATCTACTGTTCCTTGGTCAAGTATTCTTTGTACTGCTAATGTAAGTATTATAAGTGTTGTTTTTGTCATAGTTAGAAACGTGATATGAAGAAAAACAAAAAAAACATCGTTCGTTCACTTTAAGGGAGCATTCAACAGGTGAAATAAATTTAATATATCTCCAAAATAAACTCTCTCTGGCCTAACTCCCATTGTTTAATTAAAAGATAATTAACATTTAAGATAATTAATTAATTATGCGCAATAAAACAGTGTAAAAATTCTTAATTTATAAAGTTTTTAAGTCACACATATTTAGGAAAACAATAGGGGGCCTATGGTGCTTACGTAATACTTGAATGGTCCCTTTGACAAGGTAATAAACTTAGCAAAATTTAAATATTTATTCTGACCGCTGCGCTGCAATAATTTAAATATCGAACATTCACTAAATAGTCCTAAAAGTTCCTTATCATACAAAGTTTTAAAATGAACACGGAATATTTCGGCAGATGAGTGTGCGTGAACTCTCTTGTGTATGTTATTTTCATCGAATATTTTTTTATTCCAAATGTAGCTTTAACGCTTTACACTTTGAATATCAATCAAAGTATTGAATCATTCTTGTCAACCACAATTTAAAAAAATCGGATCAGAAACGTCCAGTCAAACTAGGTAACCAAATCACCTGTTGACATCTTAATAATTCTGATTAATTTTAAAACATCTTGTATTTTAAAACAGAATACTCGTGTACAAAACTTCCCAAACTCTAATATGCCAGTGAGCATTGCTGTGCAGTGAATCCCATCATCAGCGCGTCTCGACGAGTGTGCCGATGACAATTATGAGACTCCGCAGTTATGGATAGCGGGCTTCCCGCCCACTCCAAGTCTAGATAACGCAATTACGAACCGTTATTCAGAGACAGCTATTACTCATTCCTGAGCCCCTGGTATCAAGGGGTAGTAATATGGCGAAACCACTATGTGCAACCGAGCATTGTTTTTCCCCGGCCATTGTTCAAGAAGGCTGTTGCAAGTTCCCGGTTGTTTCATGTAAAGTAATTTAACTTAGTTTACTGGAGGAGTATTTTTAAAGCACTGGACTTTATACTGAATTAACCTACTTTGGAAGTAATTAATGCTGTATAGAAAAACAGAAACGAATAATTGAGAAACTTCCTTCTCTTAAAATCGCTTGTGTACAAGCGACACACGTTATTGCTGGATGGATATATTATTACTTCCTTGTCAATATTTTAAGTAAGTCAAACCGTCTAAGCCGTGAGTCTCTAGCTTATAAATTCATAAAGTTGCATATATGAGCGTATGTAATATACTTTTACAAATAAGGCAAAAATATGTATTCCATAGTCTTGTACGTAACCGGCATACATTGAGCCTGCTGGGCGCGGAATAATTCACGTACGTATAGCAGCGCCTTGCTTCCAAGTTATTTCTTTATTACATCTCCCTCCGCCTGCTCTTTTTTAATTTGTTCCGTATCAAAAAACCATTTCAATTCATAATACGAATTCGAGATGAATGGTGCAAGTTAATTTTTAGTGATGTCGTTTAGAATTGTTCACGTAAATAGAAGAGTATTCAGGATCATATTATACGCCTAGGCACATGCAGAATGTCAAACGAAATACGATAATACTTAGTAGCTAACATAGTTACGATGCATGATGGTATAACCAGCTTCTCTATACTCGACAACTAGTTAGGCTATTAGCGCAAAACTAAACGTACGTTATGCTATCGCAGTGTTAGTTAATCTGCAGTGATGTTACCAGTTATATGTAGTCTCAACCATTAATCTATCAAAATAGATTACTTACGAGTACATAGCGTGAGTTCAATGATCTTACTAAACTTATATGAGTTATATAACTTGTATACTTCATTACTTGTTCGGATATCAAAATTAGAATCACATGTAAAATCTTTGTGTCATTTTTTGGTAATGTGTACAGAAATTAAACTGTTACTTTTGTTATTCTGTAATGGAAATATCCATAACTCTGGATGTACCGCCAAGACAACTTTGACGTCTACGGAGAGCGTAGTGCTATGCAAAATCATAATATTCTCTACCGCATACTTAACTTCAGGCAATTTTTAAAGACGATTTAGGGCTGGACACAAGTTACTGTGATAATTGCGTTTGTATGCAAACATTATAAAGGCTCCACAAGCAAAACGCAGCACAGGGATCTCTCCCACTCACTCAGCCAGACCCAAGCTATCTCAGTCAGTTTTCCTATCATAACTGTAGCAAACCGTAAAAAATACTATCACACGCAACGCTCAATCGCACATTTTCTCCAAACTGTCGTAATGTGTATCGGACAAATCGTTCTCAGTCATCGAATCGCGCGACCTCCTCAATGTGTCTGGCGCAGTGTAATAGAATCGGCGGAGGCGGCGGCGAACCGCCGTCTCGGCCCGGATATGACCTGTCATCGTCGTAACTGACAGAACTGTGCGAGGGTAAACCTTGTTTACCCCCCCTTAGAGTATGAGTAAACAGTGCTTGACTTTGTTTTAGTAACCATCGCCGGTTGATTGATTTACGATCCAGTATCCGATCGAGATAGTTGGGGCGCCCATGTGGCCATGTGTAATTGTTAACTTCAGTTAATTGGTTTAGTGATCACGGCCAAAGTTTTGGTAACAAATGTACTTTATTGCGTGAACGTAATTTATTGGAGTTGTTTAAAGACCGTGTAGTAAACCAAACGATGAACTTGTTCAAGAATTTATTACACGAAATCCATCTAATCAAAGTTACGTCCCAAAATAAAAACCGATACGTTTCACCATTTGTTTCCAAAATAATACCTTACTGACAGAATTGCTGTCGTGACATCGAGAAAAATTAATGTACGGCCAAGGACAGAAAAGTCCATTACGATTGTCCTTGTTAATTAATACGATTATGTCACTATGACGTTTACTGTGAAATGGTTCCATGGTGGCTCATGAATTAAAGCCCTTATCGAAAGTCAGAAACCACCTTTGCCTCTGTTTTTATTAAATTTATCATTACATATAAAAATAAATCCCTGTTTCCTGTGGTTAATACCATAACTTGAGACTGCCTTTACCGATTTAATCCATGTTTTTCAAAGTTTTTTTAAACTTTGTAGAAGGTTCTTTCGAAAAGAAACGAAAAAGTTACGTAAAAAATTAGAAGAATTTAGAAACCTTAACGACTAAGTAAACTTTTCTAATGTAACCTAAGCGCGATTAATTACAACCTCTAGGATTAGAGACATTACATTTCGCGTAGGTTTATATTTAATTCACGAAAAAAAATTTTGGAAATTCCCACGGGAATATTTACGAAATTCCGGAATTAATTCGATTGCTAAGCCTAATGCTTTAAGCGTGAGAAGCCGCGGGTAAAGGTTAGTCCTTGTGTAAAATTGCGAGCAAAACCATCGCTTTCAGTTTGTCGTACAATTTAGGGCAGTTAATTGTTTGCGGCGTCGGACTCTCTCGCTGTCAGAGGGCCACACTACAACCCGGCTGAAGCGCTGTGACGTCACACAGCCGGAGTAGGTCTATACGTCATGTTAAATAGGTATTATCACTGTTCTCACCACATCGCGTTACGTTTTTCAATTCAATTAACAATCTTGTATATAGAACATACAGGGCATGGATACCATGCCGCTAAATGTATCCCTATTTTTAATATTCAACTTTTGAATGCAGCATTTTTAAATTTTACTACAGGAAATCAAACATCGTAGAGAAGCGGTTTTATAAATAAAATAAAAAACTATTGTCACTTTAAAGCGGTTTTTAAACGGTTTAATTTGCTTGACTCTGTATTTTTCATAATGAGATCGATCGATAAGTATACCAAGCACTATGAATTAAGATCTATATACATAATAGATAGTTGGCTGTTACTTTGCTTACCTATTACCATTCTTAACTAGAAGACAGACAATGAAGTTTACCTGAAACAAAACACATTAATTAATAACGTTGCTTCCGCTGAACTTAACTGAAATAAGTGTTAACGAATTAGTTAATTGCTATTGCGTGGCGATATAATTAACCAAATCAACAATGTCTTTACACGCCTTCACTGTTTTCACCTAGATTTATCTTAAAATAAATGCTTTCAAGCGTAACAATAATAATGAACCGATAAAGCTGTTTAGTTTATTGTATCATATTAAATAAAAAAAATATAATAGTTTTACTAAACGAATACTGTTCGGTATTATCAGAAATGTCTACATACTTAGGTGTACCTCACCCTCCGTATTATAGAAGACTAGTAGAAGATATTAATATTAGATTTTATTTCAAAAATGATGTTAGTGCGAGTTTAAAAAAAAAAAAACAAATTCTGATATCTTAAATAATACCTACCTACTTAAAATACTTTATGACCATATTCTAATAAAAACAATTGAAATAGATTAAAAATACCGGCCTAGAGCGTGTCGGACACGCCCAAGATAGGGTTCCGTAGCCATTACGAAAAAAACCAAGTTAAAGTTATTAATATCCAACCTTAATTATCTTGAGACAGAAAATTCGTGGATTCCGCTATTCCCGGTTAATTCCCGTGACCCACGGACGGTCCCTGGGCGTATCAGTTGATTGGAGCCCGGACTTGACGTGAGTGGATTGAACCCCCCGTCCCCACCACATGCAATATCTCGGGGTGACAAATATTATTATTAAGAAGCAATAACCTTCTATCGTCTCGATTCTAGCAAAAATTGAGCTTAGGGAAAATGTATCTAGATACTGGATGAAATTCGTACCTATTTTTAATTGATATGACAGTAAATAGGTAAATAGGAACTTGCTCGTTTGCCATCTAGTCGAATAATAATAAAAAAAGGTACAAAACGAATTTTAAGATAAGAAGCTTGGTCCCTCGAAAGGTTAGTATTTACTTGTATAATTTGTTTTATTTAAGAGGTTAAAAAAACGTATCTAAATGATGTTGCCTGTTACGTATCAAAATTACAAACATTGCTTGTCCTATACTACTAAACTTTAAACTATAATAAAAATCATATATAATTAATTTTCAAAAGTTTTTGAACTACATTAGCTCAAGATGAAGAGTGGAAGCTGTGGTTTAAGTTTTTGCTCCTGTTACAGGGCCCACCTTGTATACAACAGGCATCAAATTCAAAGGTGATATTGATATTCCGACGTGTTCGTATACCTACACAAGTCAATTACAAAACTAAACGGACGAAACAGAACCCTTTCGTTGTTAAAAAACCTGTTAAAAATGTACTCGATTGCGTTGGCTGGCAGGCAAGTCAGTAAACTAGATCTGTTTTTATTATAACTCGGTCGTAGCTATTGTTCGCGGTCTGCGGGGACCTGCGTTATTTTTTACCGGCTGTGGGTATTACAAAACGGTTACAATATTCGTATCACTTTGTTGAAATGTGCAACTATACACACACACACACACACACACACACACACACACACACACACACACACACACACGCAACAACACACGCATGCAAGATTACAGATTCATTTTCCTTTACAAGTAACATCGGTAAATTGAATCAGGCGTTACAAAGATAAATGAAAGAAAAAAAATAGTTTGCTTAGGCTGAATTTACTAACACTAGATAGAAGGGTGTTCTCGATAAGCAGCATAATTGCATGTACGAGCGCCAATTTACTGCAAGCCCGTACAGATACCTACCTATTAAAAAAACTTGACCTGACGCTAAAACTCATTAATCATTCGTAGCTTTTGACCTTTACTAACATCTGCACTCGCACGCAACCACTCTCTTGTTTCAATAAACAAATACATTAGTGAATGCACTATTCAATATTGCAGCCGTCTGCAATATTAGTCATGTGCAACACTTTAAACCTATAAGCAAGATCCCACAAAAAGCTCAGCGCATGTAATAACTACTAGTAACCAAAAGACGTAGAGGTAAACACGAATAATCCTAAAAATAGAGGCAGCGATGTCTCAAAAGCGCACGTAAATCACTAATGATCCCCGTAACAGTATTACGGAGGTTGCGGAGCGTTCCATATTTCGTCCGGGCACGTTTTCCGCGTAGACGTATGGGAATATTTGCGGAGTCAGAACATAAACGCGCAAGTGGCACGAGTCATGCGATCCAGCGCTACGGTAACCAGATATCTGAATAGGATATGCACCCCTTATTCTTTGTTGTTCAGATCTAAAGTCTTGCTTTAAACACGATATATTGAAATTGTAGACGTCGCATATACGAAATTTATCAAAAGTTTGCGTAGCTACACTGTCTAGCAACTGGCCATCAATAAAGTTAAGTAGAAAGCAAACAGCGCGAAAAGAACACATAATATAAATAGCATTCGTCCGCACTGGGTGCTAATTTTACGTTATTAATAAAAAAAATGTTTTATTTTTATTAAATTACACCCCGAAGATCAGTTTACAGTCTACAAAAACGTAGATCAGTGAGAATATTTGCTTAAGTAGAAGTTAAATGCGTTCAGGTCAATCAGGTTATTCGACGCTAGGGTAACAACAATAAGTATCTGGATAGAGTGTTCAACAATTTTTTTAAAATATATACTACTAAGGCTACATCAACTAGGTACAGGCAAAACAGCTTTCTCAAGCGAGCGAGCGGTAATTTAAATAATCCGTTGAAAGTGTTGGACATTGACATATTTAACTGCAACATTCCATCCGTGAGGCGAAGATTGGCGACCAGGTTCTTTGATTGAGTGCACCGTTGGTATCTACTTTAGATATCTTAGTAACCTATTGGTAGGTATACTCTCTCTTTGGGTAGTGCAGTGCTAACTTAATGTAAATTTTATATAACCTGCGGAACTATCGTATTTAACTTTGTTGCATATTTATTTAAAGGAAACAAGTACTATGTGTTGAGGAGTGTAGTAGTTCCATTTGAAGTTCTGTGGTGTTTTGTTTGGCACGGTGTGTCGTTTGATACGGTGCGCGTCACCTATCGTTTAAGTTAAGCTTAAACAGTCGTGTAAACTATGTATAAGTTATAACTATCTATGGTATCCTGTAATTGGCTCTGTGTTGCTATTCCTACTACATATATATTGTATTTTTAGCTGTTGGTTTCCCTTAAATAAATAAATAGACTTCAAATTGTTTTCTTCGGTGATAAGATTTTCTTCATCATTTGGTTCATCAAGTTTCACGTGCTGTATAGGTGGAATATATTGGTACGGTTTAAGATTTTATTTACTTTCACCAACATATTATTATATTACTACTAGCTGTTGCCCGTGACTCCGTCCGCGTAGAAGTATAAAAAATAGTTTACATCCTATTCTCAGACCTACCGAATATACACAAAAAAACATAAAAATATAAAAATCTGTCAAGCCGTTTCGGGGGAGTTTGGTTACAAACACTGTGACTCGAGAATTTTATGAATTAGAAGATAGATGTCTCTTCCTGCGACCCATGAGCACATTCTGCTAAATAGTATAGTTAATTATAGCTATTTCAACGAGATGTAATTATAGAAATACAGCCAGCAAAAAGGCTGTATGAAAAAGTTTTTTCTATAACATAAAATATAAAAATTAAAATTACTTGCAGTCTTAACAAAATTACAATGTACAGTGGAAGCGTGGTCACCGGCGCCTGCGGCGAGCCTTTGATCTCCGCATGAAAGCCGCTGCGGCACCTATTTTCCGTAAGGAATATTCAAAAACTGCGTGAAGCGCGAGTCGCAAAAGCCCCAAAGGTTCTGTGAAGGAGATTTTAGATTTGAAAGTATGTGTCCTATTTTCGGTCACATACATACTTTCATTCCTATTTTTGGCCGAATTTAAAAAAAGAGATTCTCCTTATTTTTGTATTTTCGTAAATATTTTTTCACCTATAAATAGATTTCGATGCTTCATTTCTTCGGTAGTTCCTCTTAAACTTTATCAAAGTCTATTCAGCTTAATTTTATTCTGATTTCAATTCGAATTCCATTCAAAGAAAAAAGATTAGGCCACATTTAATTCAGCATATTACCTATATTTATCCATATGTGTACATTATAGCGTTAACATTATTTTCATTACGTAAATAAAAACGTAATTCCTTCCATCGTACGTTACTTTTTAAATGGTTCCATATGAACCCTCGCACACACGCCTCTCTCGGAAGTAATGAAGCTTACTTTATAAACGATTTCAGTGAATTTCATACATCGCGGAATTTTATTGGAAAGGTCGCGATTTCCTCCCCACACTCCGCCATTGAAATACGGGCAATATCTTCGCCAGCTCATATTTTATAGCGCGCCCTTTGTTATTATGTTGTTTGTAATTTTCTCAGCGTATTTATATTTGTGCTGGATTTCTTTTGAGTCGGGCTTAGAGAAAAAATACATTACATAAGCTTTAACATGAAAATAGCTGCTGGTGAAGTTGCCCTGTTGGAGAGTGCTGCACGATACCGCGCACTTAATAGATATTTAACATAATCCGAGATGTTTCCTATTTTATCAATGTCTGCGGTCAAAATATCTTTATAACCTATATCATCATCATCCCAGCCTATATACGTCCCACTGATGGGCACAGGCCTCCTCTCAGAACAATAACCTATATATTTCCTCTAAATCTATATCTTTATAAATAATTTAAAAATACCTTTAAAACCCAGAGCAATAGAAGTTGGTTGTCACGAACGCATTTTAAAAAACAATAAACTTCATCATCTGAAACTTTTTGGAAGTGACAAATACCGTATCTATCTAAACAGAGGCCGTATTGTCTATTGCGCGGATGCCCGCAGTCGCATTTACAATATCTTTTTACCCTCATCCTACACCGTGTGACAGAAAGAATCGCTGAAAACGATTATGATTCCGCGTGCATTAGACAATAAGGCCTCTTTTTGCTTGAATCCTCCTAAATATACGTAACCAGTCGTTAAATATTATAGCTACATTCTCTTTTGTAAACCAAATACAGCATATACAAACAAATGCCCTAAATTAATTTATGCAGACGAAGCACAGACTCAATCAAAACAAGGTGACGTAGTACAATTTTATTGATTGCAATATGGTCACCGTAGCCTTCATACACTTATCAGGGTGACCACACGCGCGTCTGTTAGCTTAGGCCTGTTGTTTGTACGGACATGGACACTGTTTTCCCGGGGGATTTTCCGCTTAATTGCTGAAAGTGATCGCCGAGTTCCGTATTGAGGATGCTGGCTGCTACACTGAGTATGTTAGGTTTGATTGAATTTATTGTTTACCTTATTAGTATTCTGACGCTGTTGTCGCCATTTTGATTATAATTTAAGGAGATTCAGGAGTTCTTAATAATGAATATTATATTTATGTAGTAGTTTGTAATGATTCAAGCTTATTTACTAAATGAAGATGGCGAGACAACATGGATGCACAAGAAACCGACACCGAGACAGAAGCATAATTCAATTGATAAAAACGAGTGGGAGAAAGAATGGGATGATTCTGACGTGCGACTGTATGCCTGACTGACTTATCAACGGGCAGCCAAAACCCTACTAGACATAGAAAGCTGACATCTTGCATATAGATCCCCTTCTCGTCAACATTTTGACAATGTACCTCCAATGTATTTAATAATCAAAAAGCTGAACATGTGCATTATTAAACAATAACATGCAATGGAAACTGACTGTTATTGGTTTTTATTATCACTATACAAGTGTCAAAGTAAGTTAGATCTAATCTCATCATCATCATCATCGGCCTGTAGCAGTCCACTACTGGACATAGGCCGCTGGAAATCTAATCTAATGTATCCCTATACTATGCGTTCTTTCGTTCCTTGTACCTATCTATATCTAATTCCACATGAAATAAAAAAAACTCGTTTCGTTTGATGGATGACCATATCTAAGAATTGGCAAGGTATTCTTGTTTCTCTCCTAGTAGAAACTTTAAATCCTATCGATACAACGTATACATGTATACACGCCATTCAACACCCCGCCAATCGATGTCAACGGGATTCGTGAAGATTCCCACGCTCAACGTGAGCCCGAAAAAATCCCGCTTCATCTCGGGATCATGTCGGGGTCATAATGGCCCAAGCGACCGTCCAGGATAGCAACAAATCGGCATTTCCTCGGTTATGTACACGTTTGTCCCTTTTACGCTAGGCTAGATAGTGAGGGACGGTATGTCGACAAGTTGTGGCTAAAACCGCTCGCCAGCCACTTACGATACATCCCCTATTTCCGAGCGCCCACCGTCAATGCGAATACAACTGGTCTTGATACTTTGATGGACAAGAGAGTTTTTTTATGTACATTTTGTTCAGCAAATGCCTAATAAAGTTTCCGTAACAGAATTTAAATAACAAACTAAATTTTTGTTTAGAGTAAATTGTTAAATTATTTTGTAAGTAGGTGTTTTCTTAGCAAACATTTTTGTTACCGACACGAACTAAGTACTTAAAACATGCAATTTAATAATGACATTTTCAGTAATGCATCACATTTTAATCACTATGAATAATGCACAACGCAAGTTGAGTTGAGTTTCAGCATTACTTTGTTAATCGTTGGCTTATTATCACAAGAATCTGTGTTAAATTTGAGAGTTGACCAAATGTTGCTTAAAACGATATAGTGCACTGAAACTGATGGCTTACTGTTTGATAATATAGGGGGCCTAGCTGAGTGTAAAGAAGTAGTATCTGTTAATACGAGATGATTTTTAATTATTTACTGATCATTGATTATCCGATACTTTACTATACTTGTTTAATCTAATCTATAATGACGTGATAAATGTTTTAATTTAATCTGAAACCATTTATAAGTCATTTATGTTACCACTACGTTGACAATGAGTACCTTCATCATCTTATAAGACTTTCTCTGGTGTGGGCCTATCATAGCGATTTCTACAAGTAAGTATGAGCTTTTTAGGCCGCAAGATGGTCGGACGATCTGGAATAGATTAGGGGAAGATATTGGCTGCGGGTGCGGTAGGTTACCATAAACATCACTAATACAACCTCCACTATTTGTAAATAATATGTTATTTATTTAATAAAAAATAATATTATTCTGACGTTTACTTTTGAAGTGGCAAAACGTTTTCGAGCAAAGCTACCAAATCCCTTAAAGCGCGCTACACGAAAAAGCCGATAGATAAGAATCCACAAGAAACCAGATAACCACAGACTACAACACAACTTTCCCTACACATACACACGTGAAATTGCGAGTTTTACGCACACAGGCGTGCGTCGCCTCGGCAACGGCCGTGATCCCTCGGGAGTAAGCAATAACTCGCTCCTGGTTAATAGGGTGTCGCGAAAATTAGGGAAAGCACCCGGCACCCGAGCACTAGCTGATTAGAAGTGGGGAAATGCGGAAAATTACTTAAATACTTCACGAGACAGTGTTTTGCTCACAAACCGTTAACCACCCTATAAATATTTAGCTACAATCCGACCGTAAAGCGAACTTCGTAACCATACAAAGTTTGTTGTTTAAACAGTAAACATAATCAGTATTCAAAGCGTACTTTCATATAAAAATAAAACTTTTTAACGTAACAACGGGAGAGCGGAACGTGTCTGCTCTTAACGCCTGCACAATAATTACGAGCAATATTTAATATCTGAGAATATTTTCAAAATAAGGGATCAAGTTCTGCAACTGCTAGGCGCTAAGTACTCCGAATAGCATATTGATGCCTTATTTATTTTGAAGCCTGTCCATTATGCTACTACACAGTTAGATATACCGAGAGCTGCGTAAGATCATCATAGGCTGACACCCGTGACATCCGGCCGCTCGCCGGGTTAAGAGCCCAGCACTTGTCGGTGGAGTAATCGCCATTCTGTAGGCCTCCCTGCCAATGCTTTGAGCTCCTGGTACGACATTACATGACTTTCTCTTTGGCTTGATACATAAACGCACGTCTCGGTTTCGTTCTTCCCCTTCCTCTCCTGCCCTCTATTTTCCATTCAATTGCATAATCCCTCCTCTACCTACTCTCAATCCTTCTAAACAACAGTCTCTTCTCACTTCTCCCTACTAAATCAAACACCTCTTCATTTGTTTTTCTTTCTGTCCAGCTTATAGCTTCCAACCATCCATAAAATAGATATATAATATATAAAGGTACTAATTTTCCAACTTGGAGCTACAGGAATAGTTCCCTGGAGTTGCTTCAATAAGTTTGAAAGGATTTCGAGGCAACGCTAACCGTCAAATAAGTTTCGAGATTGAAATTTAGTGCAGTCCTCTGCGGGCAAAACAGTTTCCTTCCGCTCACAAAGTAAACTTAAAATTACAAGGCGGTGGTATTATCTGATTCAGTTAATGGAATCTTACCTCAAACTTTGTTGCTTTTGCAATTATAATCTTATAGTTACTGCAGTAATTATGTGAACGAGTATATTATTTTCACGTTTCGTTTGGATAAAGTAATTAGATAGGTAGTAGTTGGTACCTATATACTCTTTACTTCGTGTGGAGGACGGATATAGTAAATATCGTACAATAAAGGAAGACATATTTAGACCAGATTGAAAAAGAGAAAAAGGTTTTAATTTCTAAGATTCATACATATTTTTTCAACTACAGTGAGGGTGTAAATGACATGTTATTATTGTATAGACCTAACCAGTAGGTACAATTGTATTTATACCAGTTACAAGCAGCAGCGTGACTTTCCAATATTTATATCTGTATTATGATATCAACATTAACAATAAGAAAAATAGAAACTGGGTAAAGTCAGGCTTTAAAAGTCAAAGTTCAGAGACAAAGAGAAAGGAAAAACTTAGTGAAGAAATCATTTTTTGAGAAATTTAAACGGGTTCTTAGAATCTCCCAGTTAGAGTTCCTAGAATCATTACGCTTGTATATTGTTGATTAACTCAACAGCTGCAGGTAGGTAAAGCTACCAAGCAATACTCGTAAATAAGGAAGCGATTAAAGCCTTTAGTGTTTCACGTTAAATAGCACGGCAACAATTTCGAAGCGTACCGTCTCGCAACACCGCGGTGTCATGGCTGTCAATAAACAAACGAATTTCTAATTTGACGCATAAACTACAAGCGTAAATAATTAATGCAGCCGAATACCTAGACAACAACGGTGGCTGGCGCCGAGGACCGCATTAAGAGCCTTTATACCTGCTGAGCTGGCAACGTTGCATTTTTGTTAGTTTTTCTCGATTATTCCATAAAAATTGAATGAAAATTAAAAATGTGGTCTGATAGAAGTTCTTAATATATAAGTGTGTCTAGTGCAATAATTATGCGTGATAGACTTTTACTTTTTCTAAAAACCGTTAATAATCATTTGTTCGTTTTTAAAAAATATAATAGTCTATCACAAATAATTAACTAAAAATGCAACGTTGCCAGCTCAGCAGCTATAAACATTCTTAATACATTTTAGGTTAGCAGTTAGCACGCAGTACTCAGAAACTGTAGTTAACGCTGACTCCAGTGGTGGCGTAGGGTAGATTAGCAGTTGGCACCCCGGGTGGTTTTGTATTAAACTACCCTACTTAATGCGTTTTAAAATATGATATCAAATAGTTTGTAAGTAGCTAGGTGCAAGAATAGGTACCTAGTTATTTATTGATATATCTTTAAGGAGAGATATTTTGTCCACCTTCTTTTGTACAGAGTGAGTTGTCGTCGCCGCTTGGTGCTTGGCACATCATTTTATCTAATACAATACAACCGCAACACATGAAAACGAAGGGCTCCGTACAATTACCATTATCTAAACCGAGTAAAAAAGCTAAAAAAAATCACGTTAAGTGTTTTAACTTAATTTTCTTTTAAAGTTTAAATGTTGTTGTTATAGTTGCTATAAAAAGTTATACACACTGTGAAAATGTCTACCCATTACCTTGTGGTAGACAAGCAGACAGACAGCAGAGCTTTAGGATCCCGTTGGCACTCGTCGGGCTAACCTTAAAAAAAAAGCCTTGTATCATATTGCCTTACCGGATTTTACTACAATTGGAATTCCTAAAAATTATAACATGCTCTTTGTTGAAGTTGCATTAAGTATAAACAGCAGTGCCAAATTTAATGACTGACATGACCCAGCGGATGAGATTTCGAGATAATTCGAGATCATTTATATATCTAACAGATTAAATAAATAAACAATACCTACCTTATTAATTTCAAGGGGTATATTGTTCCATGACGCCTTACTGTTCGCAACCTGTGCGCTTTTACTCCATTGTGAGTGGAGATGGATTAATTTCACCAAGTCAAGATCCGTTCGTAGCTCACAGGATTTCAGCCTTCGTGAGAATTCTACTTTACTGACTTCGCGTAACTTTAAATTGAAACTGGTACTAGAAAGGAAGTGTAGTTTGAGACGTTCGCAGTACCGGGCCGGCATTTGTTGAGAACTCTTTTTATGCACTAAGAACGAGACAGTGCCTACTTGGGAAGTGCAAACTGTGATGTGTGCGAGCGAGCAAAGCTGTAATTTAGGACTTATTACTTTCATAGTTTATAATGAAATATAATAATATTACACTACTTTTTAAGAGTCCCCAGTACGCTCGCGTCCCCATACAAACGTAGTTTCGTTCTTATTTACAAGCACCACTACAGATCAAAACGCAACTTTACAACTATAATGGGAGCAGCCATTACGATGCTTATAATTAGGTTTGGTTAAAATAAAATGTACTATTTCTAAGTAAAGTGACTTGTGACAGTCAAGATAGTGAAAGAAGTTTTAATCATTAAATTGACAGGGTTTTTTGACGCAGCAAAGTTGATTTTCTAATTATCACTAAAAACTTCTATATATTTTATACTTAAATCTACTACTAGAGACGAGTACTATCAGTTCTAAAAATATTGGTAGTTAATTTGTTAGCACCTAACAAGAGAGATATATATCTTCCCAAGGAAAAATTTTTTACCAAAAAAGTAAAACCGACTCCAAAAAAATAAAAAAATAACAAAAAATGGAACCGACTACAAAACCCTTGAAAATATTTTTCTAGGTAAGTAGGTACGTACTAGCTCGAAGTCGGTGCCTCAGCACGAGCCAGCAGGAGTGGGACAATTCACAAATAGTCGTCTACCTCACCTACATACTATGGGTTTCAATCCCTCCTGCTGGGTCGTGCTGAGTCACCGACTTCGAGCTAGTACGTACCTACTTACCTAGAAAAATATTTTCAAGGGTTTTGTAGTCGGTTCCATTTTTTGTATTTTTTTATTTTTTTGAGTCGGTTTTACTTTTTTGGTAAAAATTTTTTTATTTATCACTTTTTAGTGATTTGTAGCCAAAGAACATCTCACAACGATTCCATTAAGCTCAAACACGACTTAGCTACGTTGTTTTATAACAGAGTTCCGTTGCCTACCTTCTAGCTTCAGCATCAGATCAGTTCGAAAGAATCATTAACTTAAAGCTTCTTCTTAGTTGCTTATCTAGGTAAGTATATTAATCATGATAATTTAAATTTAACCCGTGCAATACTTGTTATTGATAGTAGTAGTTCCGTTGATCAAATCTGGTCTTCATCATCAGTTCCACTTCACCAAATTATGATTTGCAAGAGCAAATGCACGAGTTACTGCTAAATATATCCAAATTACTATAGGTGTCCCTACAATATTTGAAGAGTTCCCTCGATTTCCTTAAGATCAGATCATCAGATCCTAATTTGCTGCTTATGGGACCTAATTGAAAGCATTCCTAGACGAACTCAAAAAAAATTTTTCAAATCGGTTCATAAATGACGGAGTTCTGAGGTAACAAACATTAAAAAAAAAAAAAATACAACCGAATTGATAACCTCCTCCTTTTTTGAAGTCGGTTAAAAATAGACTCCAAGTCATAGAGATGCAATCTTCTATGCAAGCAAAGCACCTACACAACCATTAAAACATTATTTCTCTGTCTATTTGTGCGTTTTTTTTCACCACTATTCCACTTCGATGATTTTGATTGAAATGTAGACATTTTAAGCCCTAAAAAGTCATAGATACACTGCTTTAATGCTAGGACTTATCGCGTTCAACGCGGACGAAGTCGCGGGCGGAAAGCTAGTTAATAATAAATACCTATGAGCTCTCCTCGTCAAGTACTTAATTAACGTCTAGTTTCTCAGTACGTTTACTAGAAATACTTAAATAAACAAGCACGCAATTAAATCTTACAGAGCTCTTGGCGATATTCAAATGGTACACGGTTTTTCTTTAAAAAAACTAACGTGAATCTTTTTCGTATTCCAACTCATCAATTCTTTAACAAGAAAGTTCCAGGGCATGTTCCCTTTTCGAACCTTTTATTGGGACACAGGAAGAGAGGGGAGTATTTTTTTGATAAAGTGAAAATAGCGGCGCCCGAAGGTTGCCGAGGTACGATGAATACACCCTCGCCCATAGACTTTAAACGATAAGTAGAGGGTTACAATGTCAACCACTTTTAAGTTCGTGACTTTTTCCAACTTGTATACTTGACTTTTTGTATGATTTGGAGTTCAAATGTCTTATTAAGTAGATAAATTCTGCATTACTTTTCAGAGTTCCTTACTACGAATCAGATTGCAATCGTATACCTAATCGTATTTAACGATAATTTCTTCTAACGGCTCTAAACAAAATATTACAATGTATACCTACTGGCAATGCTGTTTTTTCCCCAGATTTTTTTTACTTTTAAGAACATACGCATACCAAAACTAAATTTATTAAGTAGCTAAACTATTCTTAAAATATTATTAAGGCAGTTACCCTAATAATAAAATAATACCAACCACCTCTAAAGAACGTCTCCATAATTCCGCGTTTGTTACAAACCCGCGTCGCAAACTCGACGAGCCTAGTCGAAAGCCCTTCAGTAAGGTAGCAGGTTAACAATGCGCTCCCTTGCCCTTTGACCCGCTTGGAGCTTTGTCGTCGACGGATGGCATGACATACTGTTATGTGGATACCTATAGATAGCCATAGACACTTCGCACTTGGCTACGTAGTGTGGTGTTGATCCCCTAGGTAAGTTGGTACACAAATGTTTGCATAGGCTTCTTTGCATATTCACGTAGGTAAGGATGTATTTCCAACAGTAGTTATAACCAGAGTAGTATGTTTTGTTTAGAAAGGAGAGATTCGTTCATAAATATTGAACCTTAACATGGCGTTTTAATTCAAAGTTGTCAAAATTCGAGCGAAGAGACATTAAAGACAATTTTAAACCAGCTACAAGCCATACCTGAAGCTCGTTACGAAATTTTAATTTATGTAATACATATAAACTGTTCTTGCCCTGCGTTAAATATCGCCTCAAACAAGCATAAAAACATATATTTAATATTTTAGAAAAGGGAAATTGGTCGAGCTCAGGACCAATTCGTTTCCAACTCCACATGCTCTCCAAAGTTCAAAACGGCAAATGTCTTTTTTTCCGTCTCCGCAGTGCAGGAACGCAATTTGTTTTGCGTAATTAAGAGGCAAAGTCATTCCCAAATAGAGAAGTCAATTATAACTCAAAGAGCGAAGGGCGGGTCGAATTTGAAAGATAAAAAGTTGAGCTGTCCTCGCCCACATGAGTTCGTGGAGCTCGTAATTAAGGGAACTCTCGCCACTCGTGCTCGTACATCCACTGCAGGAGCTCCCTGAAAAATATACTTCTAAATCGAAAATACACTGCTGTTGATTAACTAATAAGTAACAAACTGAATTCAGGATGCATTAAAGTTCGAAAAAAACACTAGTTAATAATCGTAGTGTATACAGGGTGGAACCAAACGACGATCCTTTACAGGTGAAACAGGTGATAGTGTTGCTTAAACTAAACAACTTTCTCCAAGGAAAATAGGTCGAAAAACGAAAAAAAAATTCAGACCCATACAAAATGTATTGGTTAGATGACCGAATTACTATGGAAAGGCGAAAAAAAAACGTTTTTCGACCTATGTTCCTTGGAGAAAGTTGTTCAGTTTAAACAACACTATCACCTGTTTAAGTAAAGGATCATCATTTGGTTCCACCCGGTATAGAAAATTACTAAATGAAAATAATTATCCAAAAATACCCGATTAAGGGGTTTTTAGTGGATTAAGTGTTTTCCTATCTTTGTCAAACGTTGACGTTAATTATCAATTCGATTAAATTTCTTTATTAAATAGGACCTTGTAATATCGATAAAAAACTAAATATTTACGAATAAGACTCAGAACCTATGTTTTCTTCCGAAACTTTATAAACTTAATTATAAAGGGCCAAAAGATTGTTAGACGGTTGACTCGGATCGCTCATTTCGTTATAAGGACATAAGTTTCAGGTTCGGCATCGTTAACCTGAAGTTTTCATGTGTAACAGTAAATTTCTAAGGGCGATATTAAATAACGCTTTCGGTCTCGCCATCTGCATCCCTTAATCTCAAAATATTAAGGCACAAAATTGCACGGCCTCAGCACGAGAAGGCTGTAGGTAAATCATGTTCGTGTATTTTATTGCTTCCCTGTGCCATCCTTCTAAATGTGCTGAAGCGAAAATTTCCGACCTCCTTAAAGAATTGAAAGTATCGCAGTCGAAGTTTACAAGTGGGTGGCCGAAACCGAATGCGGCATGGTATTTATGATTGATCCAGTTCTCTTTACTTATTTAGCAAGAGCTTAGTTTTAAGGTAAAAAGATTTACCGCAGACCCTCATCACATCTGATTGAATGTGTCAATGAGATCCGCGACAGATCCACTTTCACTTGCCAATTTAGAACACCTAATCTCTTGCGACAGTGGAAAACTTCAAAGTGAATAAAAGCCTGTAGTGTCAACATTTCAATCGCCCATTCCGACGGCAAGCCTGTGTGTCGATCGTTATTGCCATAAGGGCTTTAATCCCAGAAAGTTCCGACACAATATAAAAATGGCACCGACAGCTATATCGCGACGCGAACCGTAAACATTTACGGGCCAGTTTTAATGGCTCTAAAATTTTATAGCTATTTATGATTTACGTATGTACTTTTCATATGTTTTGTACATGCAGTTTTATCGCCCGAACTACGGACACTGTTCTCAATATAAGCAAAATAAGTTACTATGTATTTGACGTCAAGAGTCAAAGTAGCGGATCACTTCTTTACTTTGTCGCACAAAATCAATTGATAATGTTAATGCCTAGCTTTACGTACGTCACTGTAACATAAACTACATATATAATGAATCAATTACTAGAAACAATCACTCCAAACAAATCATAATAGATGCCGAACAATACATCAAAATCACCGTAAAAGTTATTTCCATTTCACTCATCCACAAATCCATCGCTTCGCCCCGTTCTTATTGGAAATTTTCCGATAATTCATTACCGCCCATGATAAATGTTCCGTTCCGTGTAACCATTGAAATCGGGCCCTTTCTACTCTAACGGTGATACGCAAAAAAGGGGCGGCCGGGGTAAAAGGTGACAGCATCGGAAAGGGATGATATAATCAATCTAGGGCTGTGCCCGACGAACGGATACGTATTGATACGCGTCCCGCGCGGGTGACGACCCTAACTCGCCTTTGACAACCTCTGTGCTTACATTACGTAATCACATATTTGCTTGAAGCTATTGAATTGTAAACTGAATTCGTATCTAGATTATATTCGCTTAAATAATTGCTTTATCAATCACACATATTGGCTCCAAAGTCTACTTGTGACCATAGTTGCCGTAAAGTGGTCGAAAAGTCCACGTAGGTAGGTACCTAGTCTTAGAAACTGGTAGATACGGCGTCGTTATTAAGCCCCAGGTATGTGAGGTATTAAATTACGAGTGAAATTTGCGAAATTTTAAAACATTGTATTGCTACGTATTTATACTACTGAAAAGAATATAAGGGCCACTTGTATTTCACCGGTAAAATTAAATCAAAAATATGTTTTCGTTTTTAATTTAATACATTTAATTGAATGAAAAGTATTTGTACTGTGTTATGTTGTATTAACAAAACCAATTTTAGACATCCTTGTTATAAAGAATTATATTTATTAGTATTTTCGTTTCACTCATAAAATTCACGTGGCCCTAATTTTCTTTTGAGTAGTATAGTAAAACTATGCTAACTACTGAAAAGCGATCAATTGTAGATTGATAACCAAGGGTGGAAAGTGAACCATTCGAACGCCAATAGTTCGAGGGGAAATGGGTAATTTCACCCGAGTTAGACACTACTTTTCATTTCGACTGTGAGGAAAGTAAAATACTACAAAAAAAGACTTTCGCACTGGCCACTTGCCACATCCGACTATAAAAAAAAAATCGAGTTGGTCACGACACGACCAAGGAGCCTATATACAAAACTGGAGGTTGAACGCCGAACGAAGAAGTTTGACCTTTGTTACTTATTTATATATTCCATCTCTTTCTTTCACATTTCAAAAATGACTTCCATCTCTTTCTTAACCTAACTAAAGAAAGAGATGGAATATATTCATGACATAATAAAAGTCAAATTTCTTGTTTCAAACGGATGTTCGGCGTTTAACCCTCCAGTGTTGTAGATATACGTATATAAGCTCCGTGGTCATGACGTGTATCTAGATTACCAGGCCGAAACGTGAAAAAAGAAGTGTCATTGACGCAACTCGACTCCGTGGCTAATCGTAAAAATTAAAAAAAAAAACTTTCCACTTTAGAAAACGCAATTTTCCACTCGGTTATCAGATATCCATGAAAATTAAACTTTCCGAACAGGAGAGATGAAAATATACAATATACTTAAAACTGACCTTATTAGAAGTGGCATAAAGTATTGAAGGTGTAAGTAGAGTGTTTATGACTTGGCAATAAAAAAAATTTTTTTGAAGGTACAATTCAACGTAGCGGTTATATTCTCTTTGGTACAATTATGATATTAAGCAACGCGAGATAAGCTGCTGTATCTTACCTGTACCCAGTAAATATCATTAGAAAGCCCAAAACCAATTTTATTGAAGCTACTATAAATCAATCGATAAAAACAGAACTGCCATTTGCACGGAACCATAAATACGGAGATAGCACGCGGTATGCGGCTAATAAATCAGTGCGCAGTGCACAAAAGTGCACAAAAGTGTACAAAACTACAGCGCAAGCTGGGCACGTGTCGACGACGCATCGGCTTGTTTACATGCCCCGATGGATGACCGTCCGAATGATAATAATGGAAGAATGATAGTACCATGATTTTTTTTTACACGCGAGCAACTGAGTGGTTATAGCGGTCGTTTTCATTGCATCGGGGTGGCCTATTTTACTTTTTGCTTATAGACTGATCGGCCTGTTTAAAACAACCAAAAATATTAATTATCTCGGTCTGGATCCCATCCTACGGAAAACCACGGTCCGTGAATCACTGAAATATTTGTGGCACTTTATATTAAATGAAAATTCCCGTGTCAATATTTTCACGCGTGTTCGATATTTGTAAAAAAGCTGAAAACACGTAGGATTGAAAGTAAGATTTACGGACGTTCGCTACGTCTGTTTCAAAAATGGCGTCGTTAAACGAGATGCGGATAGTTTTAATAATTTACGAAGATAAACGCGGCGACGCTTAACCCGCGGAGCAAACGAAGTTGGCTGAATCCAATGCAGAGAACATTTCGCTCGCATTAAGAATTCGAATATTCAGTGATTTAAATATTAATGCAGATTAAAGCCATTGAGACAATCCAAAGCTATGATTCTGGACTTAAAGACTCATAAATATGATATCTGGAAGCAACATCAAACGTTGTATAAATTATTTATCACAAACATACTCCACGGTAGAAATTACGATGAGTCCAGATGGGCCCACTGTAGAATAGTTGGTGACAGTATATCTGTCAGGGAACACCGTAATGAGCAGTCGACACCCTATTAATTAAGACTATTTCTAGGTCAGCGAATCGGCAACCTCGATGTTTGACGAGACATCACGTAGAATCTAGCTGTTTTGACGACTATCAACTTGTCACGGGATCTGAATCATCAGATCGTAAATCGCTAGAAATTTATTTGCTTGCAGGTAAGTGAGCAAAAAGGTATATTTACGACCCGAGTACAGATTAAGAAATGTGGCCGACTAAATTAACTACTAACGCGCTAGAGCTGAAACAGTCTGCTTTAAACCCGCTGTAATTTGATTTCATTTACCAATTCTACATAGTCAACCGACCATGCGGATTTAGTGATCTACAAAGATTCTAATGAAATATCTAGTCGCGAGCTCAGAATATTTTCCTATAAAGCATGATTTGAAAATGTCCCTTACCTCAAGAGACACGCAACGGAAATTGCGGAAATTGTGAACATAGCATAGCGTAAATAATTTTTCAAATTTACATTTGGAATATCTTTCTCGCAACTCAAACTCATAGACTCAACTTTTTTTTAAAGTATTAATTCGCAAATACATCTATGGCTTCATGCATCATAATGTCCATCAAATAATTATGACTGAAAATTAAACATTTCCGATGTAGGAAGTAGTAAACAATATTAACTAGATAAATGACTAGGATACATTCACAGCGTTAAGCTCTCATTCCACTGACACTAAATGATTTAGGTAGTCTCAATGCCCACTGGAGAATGCCACAATTCTAAATGGTTAAGATTGCGTCAAATTTCTAAAAATATCAGACCTTGGCAGGTATCTTGAGTGTCTATAATCATCATCGTATAACTCTGTCATCAGGGACACAATTAGATACGAATGATGTGCCGTCAGAGACCAACCAATGGAATAGACGTATTCAATTATGACGGGAGACTCACGACGACACAGCAATAAATAGGACTTTATGTAGAAAACGCATGATTTCGAATTTGTTTGAACAAGCATAATATAGTTTACGTATAGAAACACTAAGTATCTACAACCTTTCAGTGGTGTTCAAAATAATACCTAATGATAAAAATTTATATGATTTTTTTAAATATTTTTTGCATTAGTCACAGCATATCTTTTTCCAGGCAATGCGGTTTCGTAGTAGGTAGGTAGAGTGGGCCGAAAATTTACGTTAGGCAATTCGGAGAGTGAGAGAAATATAACTTAGGTATGTTTTCGGATCTAACGCCTAGAGAATGCGTAAAAAAGAAAAGAAAAAAATCTTTTAAAACAAGCTTTTATTACTTGTAAATAAAAAGAACTACAAAAAAAGTTAAAAATAATTTAAATCAGATAAAATATATACCGTTTTATATATACGTACATTGTCTTTGCGTTTTTATCACAGTCCCAATTATTATAAACAAAAGAGTGTTACGACGTGACGGCAAGATAAATAAAGAAGGTGTTATTATGCTAAATATTCTTTATTATTCCATTAAAATATAACACGCTATTATTTATAATAATTGGGACTGATAAAAACGCAAAGATTTAATACAATGCACCTATAAAACGGTATATTTCTTATCTGATATTCATTATTTTTTTTCACTTCTCATGCTCTTAAAATGTTACTTTAGTCTCTGCATAAACCTTACCTAAGGCTCCTTTTTATTCTCTAGGGATTAACGTAATTTTTTTAATTTACGTTGGAAACCACTAAATAGCCAACACGGTGTTTGTGAATGGAGAATTTTTTGGGCGTGGAGTGGAAATAACCTCAAAATGCCAACTGTGCAAAAATATAAAAAAAATATTTAATTTCGTGAAACGCAATTAATGATTACAAATATGAATCTATTCAATTATATTAAGAATTAATTCATTTTATTATGCATAGTCCAATTAGTTTTAAAATAGTTTTCAATCTTTAAAAGTGTTGGCTAAATATGCAAGCATTTAAAACGTCACTTCATAAACAGTAAATGAAAAGAAAAAACCGCGCAACAATTATTTTTTTCTATTTGAATTTTGAACAGATGGCCTGTCCATTAGTCAAGCGTACGATTTTAAAAAGTAATATTTTAATTTTGAACAGAACATTGTTTTTTTTCCTCGCATTCAAAGTGAAAAGTAGTGTTTAATGCAACAACCATAATACCACTCGAACCTATGCACGGGGGGCTAAACATCACGTGTCATTATAGCTTGTTTTAGTCCCTTATTGAACAATTTACTATTAACTTTTTAGTTCTTTTTAATTACACGTAATAAAAGCTTGTTTTTAAAAAGTTTTTTTTTCTTTTGATTATATTTTTACATTTTTAGTATTTTTGATGCAAAATTTACTACGGCGTAGTTGTAGGCGTAGCAGCGTTTTCCAGCTCCATCATCAGACCCTGGTTACCATCTAGCACCAAAGTACACGTCAAGATGAATCAAACGAGTCCAAACTCGATGGGGTTGTGTCGTTTCATTACGTAGTTCTCATGACCACTTTCCAGCTTCATCATCAGATCAGCTCCATGTAATAATAATATTGCATTGTCATCCGATTTAAACTACATATAAATGCAAAATTTCAGCTCAATCGGAAACCGGCAAGTGGATCAACTTATAAGTTTTTGGTAAAAAAAAAATCGTTTTTAATACAAGCTTTTTTGCTGACTGTACTTTTTGTCGGCTTTACTTCCATTGCCATCCAAACTACATTTGCTTACCAAATTTCAAGTCGATGCCATTAACCGCTAAAAAGTTCCGTCCTGCGGCTACCTGGATTTCACAACTAGATTATTGTATTGTCACGCAATTTACATAAGTAGGTATTCCAAATTTCATGTTTCAATTTTTCTAGTCGTTAATTTTTTAGGCGTCACTGCTACCGGTTCAAATGGTCCAATCCAATATTTAAATACTAATGTCACATAAAAATGGCGTTAAATTTTGTTTGGATAATAATATGTAGTAGGTATGATCTATTCAACGGTGCCCTTGCCTTGGACAAAGATCTACGTTATGTATCTACTAACAAGAGGTTACTACGTTAGGAATTCAAATATCGAATTCACAAGTAATCCCGATGGCCAGGAATTTAATGAGATGGAATTCGTCGCAGCCAGACCGTACTTTGGATACCGAACGACGCGTAGCAAGGCATTTATTACTTCCCGTGTCGTCGGGCCGACCAAAATGTACCGCAAACACATCAAAATACTGACCGGCACAATCTAAAAATATCCATGACAAACAATATTATAGTCTGGATCGGTATTTTGTTATAACGACAAATATTTGGAATAACAACGGTAGCCTATTTTCACTGGCGCATGCCGAATCTTTGATATCTTCAAAGTTATTTGCAATTCGTAGTTTGCAATCTTCAGCTCAGCTTTACAAGTCGTAATTTGTGTAATAAGTATCGTAGATTGTTGGAGTAGTGTAAGACGTTTTACCTTTATCACTGTGAAGGTTTAAAAATGTTTTACTTATGATTGGCTGTGTTAAAAATATATTTTTTACTTCTTACTTTCAGCAATACCACAAAAGTTTACTTGATCAGTTGAGTACTTGCAGCGTGAAAGCGAACCAAACAATCATAATCATATTAATTCGCATTTATATAATATTAAAGTTAGTTTTCAAAATCTGTTCCGCCATGTTACAACAACAACTCCGATCATCATCATTAGTAGGCACGTTCGAATCAGTCCAAAAAGCAACTTCCTCATTGTTACAATGTCCCCAGGTAGCAGAATGATGCGGTTATCACGTAGAACAATCGCGCATAGTACCATATACGCGCGTGCACATCGCGCAGGTGAATCATGCGCACTCCGTCATGTCATGCGACCTCGAATGTTAGCCAGTGCTGCCGTAATGCTCTACTACTTATGTCATATCGATAGAGCTGCGAGGTTCCTTATATCGATATTTACTTAGGGACTTTAAAGAAACCAGTGAAAATATCGTAAATATTTAATTTTGTTAAAACTAATCCTTCATAGACTAATGTTACATAGCACAAATACTGAAACAAAAATAGTTCTTCATCTCTTCATTTGTCAGTTTGTTACACTTTTCAAAATCAATTGGCCGTATTGTTAGTAAAATCGGAACAATTTAGGCTCAAAAACTTTAATCGACTCCTATTCTGTGATTACTTAAGCCATCAAATACAATTATTTTCATTCAAAGCTGAGACTGAATATAATTGGTAAACGTTACCCACTGTATACATATATTACAATGTTCTAGTTACTCCTAACGATATATCGACATCATAACGATACATATTTAAGCAGCCCCTTTATTCAAATATGATTTCCAGAGGGAGCGTTTAACGTTTATCCACAACAAAGTGAGCGGCGCAAACCGCAAGAGTCAATAAATCGCGTTCCTGGTGCATAGTTAAAACAAGTTTCATTTCATTATGCTATTAAATACATTGCTGCATTTCCGTTAGGCGGATATGTCACATGACTTGGAGTAGTAACCTGCTGCTTCAAGAGTAAAGTTTTGTTTTCATTCTTGACAGTAAAATTGAAAAATCAAACGAAATGCCACGTCACTTTCGAGATGGGTCTATGGTAAGGTTTTAGATACCTTTATCTTTTTAACCGACGAAGAAAACGGAGGAGGTTCTCAAGTCGACGCGTATATATTTATATATATTCTATATGTATGACCACGTATAACTTTTTACAGAGTAGACCGATTTTGACAATTCTTTTTTTTGCTGGAAAAGGTATACCCCAAAAGTGGTCCCATATAAATTTGGAAAAAAAAACTAACTCTAAGGGTAGGAAAACAGGGGGTGATTGATTCACCCACTGATTTTAAAGTATGACCAGGCATAACTTTGTACAGAGTAGTCCGATTTTGATAACTTGAATTAATTGGATAGGGTACACCTCGAAGTTGGTCCCATATACATTTGGAAAAAAAATGTAACCCTAAGGGTAAAAAAATAAAAAGTCCATGATATTTAAAATAATAGAAAATTTCCGTAACGTCTAGAAAAGTACGGATATGAAAGTTTAACTTTCATTTGTCTGGTCTCTTTCAGTAAGATTTACGACCTTTCAATCTGAAATATTTTTATATAGTCATTAGTTATTAGTCATTTATTGCAACCATAGTATTGTACAGATCTTAATAACTAAGTAGGTAAATTTAGTTTCATATGGTCCCTGGGCGGGCATGGCAATGTCACATAAAATAATCTAATTTAAAATAATATTAACAATAAGTATACAATATCAATTTTATATTAAAGTAAACATTTTATGTCAAGTTCTATCAGTATCAGTATCATTAAATAGTTCGTCTACAGTATAATATGCTTTTTTCGTAAGTAGGTTCTTTAACTTAAGTTTAAATAAATTATGCTTTTCTTCAGCTTTTATATTTTCTGGAATTTTATTGTAATTTTTATAAATCTAACATATGGACTATTTCTGGATCTAATTTTAGCAATGATAGTTAGTAAAACATGCGTTGACGGTAAATAAATAAAAATCAAGGTAGTTTTGAAGGACGGTTAAAATTTATTAATAATTTGTGGGTAGTTTTGTTTTGTTTTATAAAATACATGTGGGTACTTGGGGAGTTACAGTGACAAATTAAAACGGTGGTTGTGGTTTGTTAGTCATACAACTGGTAGCATGGTGTACGGTTGTGTTACTCTGAAGATGAGCTCTGGTTGAGTTCGAGACGCGTCAGTGTAGTGTGGTGGTGGTGATGATAGATGGGTTTGTGTGATTTGTATGTGTTCTTACAGTGTGGAGGTGGAGAAACTGCATGAACACGCGTATTTTGCATAAGCTTACCTATCGTAAGGTCGCGATTGAGCAAGGAAATTCTTTTAGTTCATTGATATGGACCTCCGCAAAGTAACGCCTGATTCAATAAATTATCCAATAAAATATAGCCTATTATGTGTCTCACTGCTGGGCAAAGGCAATTGAGTGATTAGGCTGTTACCAGCGAGCTACATCCTTGGTCTCATCTGCACTTAATACCATCAGGTGAGATAGTGGTCTATTGATTATTAGTTTTAAATAAGTATTACATATCGATACCCAACTTTATCGATATCGGCGATATCACTGGCCTCATGCTAATCTGCGGCTCGGATGTCATCTTGCGCAACAGGCGACCGGCGCGAGTGTGTACGCGGCTTAACTGGGCACTAGTTGATGCCCCACTTTGACATTCAGCTTCGCCATCCTCAACATAATTTAGAATATTCATGAACACTTAGCGTTACATATTTTAGGACAGATTTGTTTTGAATACAGTTTAGTTAGCCATTTTATGCAGGCCGTTTGAACTGACAAATAATGGCTTGCTAATTTTATACAACTGTATTATTTTATAGCATTGAAGCTGTAGCTAAATCCAGCCAAGAGAATTAATAATATAATAGTGCATTTTAAATTAAGTTACGGCTTACAAGTTGGCAGGGCATAGTAGTCAAATTTTTTATATATCTACATACAAAAATCTAAATTTCAATAAATTACTGAAGCATTAAGTTTAGTTTAATGTTATAGTTTCTATTTATAACAGAGGTTTTGTAAACTACCGTTTGACCGTCGTACCTGGCAATAAAGCACCGGAAGTGAGCAGTTTGGGGGCACGCCCTACTTCCGGTGGTCACGCGTCGCTGAATGCAAATAGAGAACAGTCCGTCCGTCCGTCCGTCCGGTCGTCCGGCGGACAGGTGATGACCCGACGGCCATGCGTGATTCAAATGTTTATAATATCATTATTTCCGATTCCGGACACATTTTTTTATCGACTCGTTAAAATACAGTAACAATTGCTTAGATATAACAGTTATTGTAATTTTAAACAGAAAATGGGACGATGAATAATGATAGGTAGAGGCGAATAATTGGCGGCGCATTTACATATTCAAATAATACATACATATATCAATGCAGGAGGGATTTAAGCCCAAGACAAATTTTATGGCCAGTTGTTTATCAACGTTAACAAGGAAAAGTCGTTTGTTTTATTCGGAGACGCAACGGAGCTAGCTTAACGTTAATTTACGTTTACGTTCAACTCGTACTCGTATTGCCAAATAAACGAGTATGTGCTAAAGAGCTTTGTCGAAACAAGTTAAAAGCTCGTACTATATACATATATAAATAAAAATTCATAAGACCATACAATTCCTCGGTTATTAAAAAGTTTTCAAAGTAATATATGTAAACGGAAATCGTATTAAATCCATTTTACTTGCCATCAAGCTTGACTTAATCATTAAATCATGACAATGGTCACACCATAGACTATTCGCCTTACGTTACGACCCAGCACTACACAATCCAATACCGCCGGTAACCTGTCCGAAATAATCTCCGACTTTGACTATGTTAAAGTTGTACAGAAGCGAGATAATCTACGGGCGCGGGATCGCGTGCAAGAATCCGGCTGGAACAATAGCCGGCCTTGAGGCGAGGCAGCAATCAGTCCGTCGGAACACAATGCGACGCTGTTAGTGCAACTAGACCACTGCAAAACTGTGGCTCGGACGTTGCCTAAACTCTAAACGGACCTGCTGAATAGACCATCTGACCATTATTTGAATGTTAGGCTAGACAAAGCACAGCTTCGCGTGTAAACGTACGTTTGAACAGTGATCTAATGTGCTCAAGCAGGTCGAACGTAACGTTTCGGAGACAAAATAAACTTAGCCCATTCCGATTGATAAGTATCAAGTGTAGGTACTTTTGAAAAAGATAATAAATATGGACCTCCGCAATGTAACGCCTGATTTAATAAAAGATTTTAAGTCGATACAAACGTTTATAGAATCTGCGTCAGTGTAATATGTGGAAGAATCTAAACATTAAAAGAATGATGCAGCTGTGATGAAATAACCATAATACTTTACGCTGAATCTTTTATTAAAGAGATAAGGCACAGAAAAATACGAAGCAATAAAAACTGTTTGTCTTTTAATAGATGTTGCGTATTTTACGATCACGTTGTATCTCTGCAGAGTCACCGCAGAGAATAACAGTAATTTCGTCCAATGTCGTGAGAAACGTCGTTGTGCAAGCCGCTGCAACTAACCGCTGAACTAGTTCACAGATTAATCTAACAACAATCATTAAGAACGTCGACGGTAAGCCACGATCTTAGATAACTGACGATAGAACGTTAAAGACAAAATGCTATAGAATCGGCGTTGTTGTTTACACCCACAAACAACCGTGAGTAATGGTGTAGATACTCCATATTTTTAAATTATCTATTGAATCAGTTTATGAAACAGAAAAATAGGAATCTAGGCGACTGGTGAACGTGGTCACATTTTCGCAAACGTCGAAGCACGTAGAAAATGTACAATTAAACGTATACACGGCCGAAAAAGGCTGAAACTAAAAAACATGACAACGCTCTAGCTCCAATCAGAATTTCAATCAGGAAGCTTACATTGCCAGACACGACCCAATCCAGTCAGTGGGTGAAATCGAGACAACCCTTTGGTTTAGACCGGTGAAACCGTATACTACGCAACTTCCGCCGGGAACATTAGAGTATCCAGTGACGGACAGAGTTGCGGTAACCGGTCGTAACTCCGTAGTCTGCATGAGATCAAGTGACGCCATGACACAGATCAATGGCATCATCACTACCAGGCACTTTTTGCAGATTACATTATGTTATGTAGCTCTGAATCGGACTGTAAGCATCAGAACGAATGAAAAACATTCACTTTAGTCTCTTGAATTTTAAAGGTTGTATTATGAATTCAAATAGCTCCGATTTTTTTTTTAACTGAGTACTCCATGACGAGTTAAAAATGAATCATTAAGCTATGGATAGGTGCCTATTTTGCCATGAAACGTGCATTGTGTGTTTCTTGTAATGTGAACAGATAAATATGAATGGGCCATCGCTCTAAGTTTTATGTGCAGTTCGTTTTTCTAGCAAGGATTGTAATAAATTTTATTTTATAGCTCCTTGTAAATATTATACACTACCTACCTATATTTTATGGATAAATGTAAATAGTCTTGAAAACCGCGTACATACAAAGATGGGTCATTTTTGTGATAAGATTTTAAAAAAGGATTATATAACGGGTTATCTTCAATGTTATATAAGAATGACAGTAGCAAAATTGTGTACCTACATAACACGTACAATATAGGTTGAAAAGAAAAAACAAAAACTAATGTAGGTATAAAATAAAGTAGCCGAACAACGTCGGAAAATGGACATTGCGATTTGCGACGTTACAACTCGTCTAGGGAGTAATAAAAATGATATAAGACTTACACCAATCTCTATGGAAAAATCAATAAGGAAAAATGTCAGGGTAACTTCAACATAGGAACTAGTCGTTTGGTGGAATAATAATACACGGAACATAGAGATTGGTTCCGTGATTTGATTACATAAGTGCGGCTTCTAGTGTTCCCAGATGAACCAAATATCGGAAGTACCGATATTACTTAGATATGGCGAGGCTATATTTACTTACAACATAAATATATATTTTCCGAATGAGTTAACAATTTAGATCAAAACACTGTTTAATAAAAGGCTCTATTGTTCATGGAATTTAACTTTGGCTTATGTGTGTTCTATTTCTAGATACATTAAGTTATTGTAAAATTCTTACCATAATTTGTTGTAAATTTAAAAACTGTAAATGTCAATCTGTGTGAATTACCTGCAACAAAAAACATCCATTTTTAATTATCGCTATATCATACAAAGTAGCAAATGCAACTTTAGATTCTATTGCATTAAACCCGGTCAGGGTCTGATGTAATGAATCAAGAGTAATTCCGTACATGTTACCTTGTACTTCATTTGTTTTGGAAGCAGCATTGAATGCATAACTAGTGAAATAGGACGGGATTTATAAAATGACGCTAATAGGCTAGGTGAACATAAAACACCTTTTGATGAGAACCAATTGGCTGCATTCCCGCCCAGCGCTTCCAAATCAACAAATTACGCACGCCTTGCTTCTCTATTGACAGATTTATTCTCCTCGGGTGCGTGTGGGTTGGTCGCTTCCACTAATTTTATGGAGAATCAATCGCAATACATATCTTTCGGCTATCAGTTTAGTAAGCAATCGGGGAATCATTTGTATTTAATGGACATTCGAGAGATATTAATTCGTTTTCGTAACATCAGTACAGAGTTTTTAATTTAAACGGTTTAAAAGTTAACTCCCTGTTCAACAGACTCAGTTGAGCGAAGTTATGAATTTTATTTGTATTTAGATAAAGAGGAAACATGAACCATTAAATTGTATACTTTTGACCCCCAATGAATGCGCGCAGCTATTCGCGAGATATGAAATATCTGAGCAACACGTGTTGCGTTTTGCTCCAAATATTTAAACGGTGACTTCTCTACATAAACATTTTAAAGTTGCGATATATTCTCGGATTTTAACAATGTTCGATTGGATACAGACATTGCCACTGACAGCTTCTTTGGCTCCCTTATTAAATTTAATGGCTTCATAAAATCTCCAAGTTTGTGAGTAGATACTGATATGTCGTTATGACAGTTCCTTCGGTGAAGTCGACTTCGATGTCAGAATCTAATCTAGTTTCTTGTGATGTATGAATGGTTGTCTGTACGAGTACTTTCTGAGTATTTAAAACCGCAAAACAAAAATGGCTCGGCAAGGGTTATAGGATTACTTTGTTGTCCGTCCGTCCGTCGTCCGTCTGTCAAGGCCCTAATTTCTCGGATGCGCGTGGAGGCAACAGACTGAAATTAATATACCTAATCATGTCTTGGAGCAGTAAAAAAAATAAATTTATAAGTCGACGCAATCAAAAGATATGCTGCGTACATTTTGCTCAAGAGCAGGGCTCTGCCAACACTGGATATTCATAGATATCTACTTTTTATTTGCGAAACCTTCGGTACAAAAGTTCGACTCGCACTTAGCGCATATCCTAAATCTACAAAAGTATATTATTTCAGTCTAGCAAAAAATGGCAGTTAAAATTCTATTTCAATGCTATTTATTAAAATATGCAATTGAACAATCATCATCAGCCATCACACTGTGTAATACAACCATGAAAACATAAAAGTCCAGCAGTATATTTGTAAACACTGAAAACAAGGCTCACGAAACGTAAACCAATGAATTAAGTCCTCCCTGTCCGGGAGCAGTGGCTCGACTTTTTTCCAACTCCGCGTATCGGGATAGGAGAAAAAAAGGAAAAGGAAACAAGAGTGACTGTAAAATTTCAACGGTAGCTGTTTACGTCCGACCTTTTTTACGATGTTGTTAACTGTTGATTCTTTTTAAACATCTGCGTTGGGAACTGTAAACTACATTGTTCGCGCGATGACGGCCGAAAATGTCGCTAAAACATTCCTAATCGGTGAAATCAAACGCTGTAACTACATGAATCTTGTGAAGTTATTTAACATTTGTCGGTTGTATTTTCGTTACTATTACATTAACAATAGTAAAATGGCTGGTGAGATCTCAATAGTCTACCGAATAACAATTAATTTCATAATGAATATTTGCAATAATCACGACGTGGGGTGTTGAATGATGGAGTAATTTCTCGATGGAGTAACTTTTAAAACATTGAATTTCAACAAGAATTCTAGACAGGGGGCAAAAGTTTTTCGTACATAAATGTAATTCCATTCGTCATCCATGTGTCAATTGTCGTATTTTCAATTTAAACATTTGACATTAAGCGAACCAACGTAGTTTCTACTTATGTGCAAACCACCATCACTATACTTCGTTTTTTTTAGCGTTAGAAAGAAGGTAAGCGATCTTGACGTGTCTTTTTATTGAAAAATAAGTCACAGCAAATATGTAACAATTTGCAAGGACATAGGTATGATCTCATTTACATGCTTTTGGTACCATTAGTAGTTACAGTTACTGTTTTTTTAAACGTTTTTCAAATGCTAAAAAAAAACGAAGTATAACTGGTGCAAATAACGCAAACGTTAAACAGTTGAATTTGAATTTCGTGCAACAAATTTTATTTTTTCCCTGCAAGCGCTGAAGCTTTAATCGCCCCCAGTATCGATACAATTTAAATCGGAATGAAACGAGCAAAACGAATCGATCTCTATCGTATCGAGAGCAAATCGCACGACTAAAGACGTTTCCCTCGGACGAAATGCTCACTGCGATCGGAAATACTCGCCTGGAGTTAGACGAAGGAAAAAAGTTAATTGATACAGTTTTTGTCGCTGCATTGGCCCGTTACTTCTTCGCCTAACCTCTCCATTCTGCGAGATATCTTACCTCGTTGAACACGATTTTTAGCCGCAAAATTGTTTAGAAAACGAATTTACCCACCGGTTTTCCGCAACAGCAACGATTTAAATTGTTTTC
Organism: Choristoneura fumiferana; assembly: GCF_025370935.1. Classification (NCBI taxonomy): domain Eukaryota; kingdom Metazoa; phylum Arthropoda; class Insecta; order Lepidoptera; family Tortricidae; genus Choristoneura; species Choristoneura fumiferana. The sequence continues at coordinate 9,182,931 of NC_133487.1, read as the reverse complement.
TAATTCTCATTACATGGTATTAACCTAATTATTTTAGAGCGTTACCGAGAAACTCGGGTCAAGATCAGAAAGTAAATAACAGTTTTTATACGAACTACGAATTCGGATCGCGGAAAAATAACAGATAAGAATTCGGAAGCAAAATGCTTCGTTAAGATTAAATGGGTGCTTGAGCCATTGAATAATAAATCATAAGCCGCTTCCCACAAATATCAAAGAGGATCTCTGGAGTACTCAGTTAACACTGTTTAAATAGTTTATTCATGATATGAACCTTGTTTTGACGATAAACAATATTTAACAGACGCCAGGGTTAAGAATACATGTGGTAAAATTATAAAAGACAACGTCACGGATATCATAATCATCCCACCTTCTTGTCGTGTACACGAAATGATGATTAGACTAGAAACTGCGAGATTTAATAACTTAGAACGAAATCGACTTTATTCTTAACGTTATAAAATGCAAAGTTCCATGCGTTAAGAGCGTTTGTAAGATATAAACAATCTCAAAGATGTACGGCGCATCTGCCAACGTCCACGAAGCGTAAACAGAGAGCAGCATAACGGTTACACGTAGAATAAGTGTAGAGAGACGCACGCGCGAACGTATTACTCACTTGATCTTTAACAGTTAACTTGTAATACACAATTCCAAACAATCCACGAACAGGAACAGTTCCAAGAGCTTTAATGCAAACAACGTCAAAATAACCTAAATGCAAGTATATTTCACTCTACCTATAAGGTGTGTTAACATTGCCAGTGTTAAAGCCAGAGTACACTGATAAAAGTTAGACGAAAATAACAGTGTCCCATTGTCACCGCCCCGTAAACTCCATATTTTGCGTAAACAATTTTCGTTGATTCATTTCGTGGTGCTACACCCTACAATACCGCACGGGCCATGATTACATTTTCGCGTCACTGTCACCCTCAAACAAAGACATCGAGAGAAAGTCATCAGTCATTATCACGACAAAGAACAATTAAGTCGCTAGTCACGGTCGTTAGGCGAATTTACCCCTACTGGTGCTAGAGGAACTGCTGGAATATGACAGCTTTGGCGTGCCGTTCTGGCTTACCAGTAATGATAAATCTGTGCTATTTTCGAAAGCCTGCGGTGCTTTTGTTTTCATAAATAACAGCATTGAAGAGAACAAGCTACACAGTATACCTACTTAATAAATTATTTCTGTTAAAAATGTCTTAAGCATTCTCTTAATTAAACATATTATTTTGCAGGTTCTAGAGGTATTTTCAGGTAGAAAACTGCATTAATGATGGGAATAATGAAAGAGCTTTTTTAAAAATAACCCGTTTTGCTCGTCACGCATCAGCAGCTCGCCGAGAACGTTGAGCTCCGTTGAACCCAACTCTGTTCACAATACGATACAAGTAAACGAGTTTAAGATAAAATATAATGTTAGTAAAATGTAGATCCAATGACGATGACGATGAATTTTAGTAATACTAATAACTTGTGGAGAGATTGAAACTTTAATCAACACATATAAATAGCTTTGTTAGTTTTATTTCGATTTTTTTTGGAGCATACTCATTGATCTTTTGATTAAACCTATTCTAACTAGTTTAATAATAATTTAATCAAAAAGCAAAATTTGGTGGCTTTCTCCCATCGCAGAATGTATTACATAATCTGAGTTCAGTGGCGAGCGTCGTATGAGGATTGCAGTGGCGAGTAATAAGCGCAAATGACTTAACTCTTGGCGGCGTGCATCTACCGTTATGGTAGAGGAGATTTTCGTGACCAGATCCTCGGTTCGTTTAATCGTTACAGCATCAACTAGCTCCCGTTTTCAGTACACTCGTTAGCTTGAAGGAGCTTTACATAATATAGGCTTCACGTTTAAAAGGATTTATGTCTCCTACTTCAGTAGAACATTTTTTTGTTGCTCAGTTGCTATCATAGGCTGTTGCGCCAATGGTAGTAAAGTGAACCATTTCTATATAATGTTTGCCATTGTTAAAGATTTGGTTACACGTTGAAGTTGTAAGCAAACTAAGACAGATCCCAACTACACTCAACAGTCTTACAGTTGGGAACTCAGGTTATACGTGTATGAGTGTACAAAGTTTTAAATTGCTCGGAGACATGGTATACTCAGACAAAGGGAGAGTTTAAATTTAACTTCTAATAATGTATTGTCACGAAACGTTTATCCGAACTCGCTTATTGAAATGAAGCAAATTATAATTAATTAGGGACTATCAATTAATTACGTCACACTTCTAGGGGGGTGGAGGGAGAGGGTATCGCGACAGACACACATATGACAGACAAGGAGGGGGTCCGACAACCCGCCAAGGGCGAGTTGAACTCGCGCACCTTAGAGTTCAGAGGGTTTGGAGTGAGTTAATTTATGGATGACCTCTTAGGTATATAATTACATCTAGGACTTAAAGAACATTGCTTTATAAAGTAGCATGCATCTGAGTTTTTCGGAATTTATAAACGAAATTATATTTGAAATTTAACATGAGCTTTACGGAGAAGAAAAGCATCGCAAGAAATCCTGCACACGCTTGCGAAGAAATTCAATGATTTCAAGGCCTGGACCCTAGCTAACTAATTACGTGCAATCCAAAGCCCTCTCATTCTGAGAGAAGGTCAAAGCTCTGCGCAGTGGGACGTACAGAGGCCAAGATAACGATGATGAAAGTAGCATGCAGCGTAAGCAATAACGACGTGACGGGCAGACGCATGACTAAAGAGCAGACCTTACGAAGCATGTCCCTAAGATAATGGAATACCACGAATCGCGGCCAGGTGAATTAGACGCGTGACATTTGAAAACCATGAAAAATCCTAGTTTAGTGAATGTGAAAAGAAAGCGTTCTGTAATCGGCGTTGACCAGCTGCAAGCAAGATTAGCCGATAATGAGACGTCGGTCACGGTGCAGACAAGCCACCGTTAAGTCTCAAGAAATTAACGCTCTGCTAAGTTTTCTCGGCATTAAATATTGAAGTGCGGCCACCGTAAGAATTTTAATTGAACTTATTTACCTTTCGACACCCACTTTTAACACGTTGTGGTATCTTATTTATAAATAGTAATGTTTAAGCGACGAGAAAAATATTTACTAGATAAGTATATTACTATAAAATTTGGATGCATAATACTTAAAGCAAAGTCATAGAACTTCAAATCACTTGTTCGTCTTTTTACAAGTTTATTTAACCTGCAACGTTGATATATTTGGTTGTTTGTTTGTAGGTAATTTTGTTTATAAAATTGCAAACCATTTTTCTGGAGGATTGTCTCTACAAAAGATAAAAAGTAAAGTCAGTAAAATATATTGTTTAAAAATTAAACATACAAAACAATATTTTGGATGAAATGCATATGGGTCAAGACGTACTCGTAGTTCTCTTGCACGTGTGGCAGAGAAGGTAGTTAGGTAGAGGGCCGTATTTTTTTCAAATATTTGTCTAATTTCGTTCAAGAGCAATTTTTACTAATAATATAAATGCGAAAGAGAGTACGACTGTTTGTTTGTTACGCTTTTACTCTGAAAGCTTTGAACCGATCGTTATGCCATTTGGTATGGAGATAATTTGAGACCCTGAAAAGGACAAAAAATGATTTTTATCTCGGAAAATTGAAAAATTTCCCACGGACTCCTGAAAAAAAAGAATCCCTTGCAGACGAAGTAACAGTTTGTACTATTATAAATTTTATAGACTAGGTAAACACTAGTTTAATAAAATAATAACTAAGGAACCGCAAGTATTTTTTAGGAGTAAAAAGTTCAAAGTGTTGACATACCTACTTACTTGTACTTGGAACAAGTTTAGCTGAACGTAAAGCCAGTCAAGCATGAACGATTTCTAAGGACCGCGTCGCGAACGTAACAAGCATCTCGGGGATGCAGAAACAGAAAACAGTGAACAGTGAACTTAACAACTTGCCAAGCTTTTTTGATTTGATGCTGACCTGTAAAGAAATAGAATTTATCGAAACGATTTAGAAAGTTTGATTTCATTGTTTTAAAATTTAAGAATCAACGAGTAAACACAGCATTAAAATCGATTCCAAACTTACAGTGCTATCGTATCATAGATAGATACATTGTTAAGTCTATGTTTGCCAAATAAAACACCCCTATTTTATTTCACCTATACCTTAATCCATGGAACCGTTTTAAAAGATTTGAATTTATTTGACATAGATATGACAGAATAAGATTATAAAATGTAGGTACAACAAAAAAACGACTGAGTCGGCTGAACTTGATCAAACACCTTGCTAATAAAATAATAAAATGTTATATCTACGAGTACCTATCTACCGTATATACTAATAAACTTGAATTTATAAGCACGGCAAAGGACATTAGCCACTAGTTATCTCGTTATCTCGACGAAACCAATTGCAAATTTCGCAATTTCCGCACAAGCCAAACCGTGGGAAAGACAAGCACTGCCGAGGAAACTCAATCACGAACCAGAGTGGAGCCTTTTCATAACCAATTTTAATTTATGGGATGTCCACATAATATTAGTAGCACAAAGAGTAGTTCTGATAGTCGCCATCATAAAGGTCGGACGTTGCTGTGCACTTACGCGCTTAACAATACGATCATTAAGTTATGACATCTTTACTTAACCACCCAAACAGCTCTGATACGCTTTTGATGGTGACTGTATAGTACGGATCCCTAAAATATATACTAAGCGGTGATCATACAAATCAAAAGGCTTAGTACCGACGAAGTCCCAACTTGAACCGGGCCCAGACGTGACTCATAAATAAATTATACTAAGATAGTTCACTGTATATTTATACGGTCAAAAGGCAAATATCATATTTACTTTGTATGCGTTGCACTGAATTTATTTTACACAGTCGACGCCTGGATATATTTATAATTCTGTCACTTAGTTGCAGTAGGATATTGCATGGGTTTCCAATATTTTTATACTGCGACATTTTTACATGTCGTAGTTTTTTTTGTACACTCGTATAAAACAAAATAGCTGTGGATAGCTCCAGACACGTATGAAGATGTCCTGAGTGAACCATTTCGCGGTGCCCCTATGATAGACAGGTTTCCTCACAATGTTTTCCTTCACTATAAAATATTATTATTTTGTTAATATGAAGTTTTAATTTGAAATAAATATTATTATTATTATAATTTATGGTAAATTTTAAATGTAATTACGCACGTAAATCGCGAAAAACTCTGAGGTGCGAGGGCTCAATGGAATCAAGTGGGTTTAAAGTTTTACATTAGAAACGATACAAACACTACTCAAATAGAAAATGGCGTATGTTTACGACGCTGCGAGTCTAAAACAAAAGTCAACTGGGTGCAGAGCTATTTCTTACACATAAAACTCTACGTCAAAGCTATAAAAAAAACTATGTACTCTCAATATTGGACGCCAATTTCCAACTCGGGTACGTGGCATTTAAGAATATTTTACAATAACACTTTTTATTAAAAAAAAAAGATGCAAATCATTCGTACTGTTCAAAAGTGCTCCATCTTTCTACAATGTAGTTTACGTTGAAAGCGAGCAACAAAACTAGTTTCGACACCGCGCGATCTCAAAAAACGACCGCATCCATCATTACACTTTCTAAACTCTTTGTTGCTTACTCTTATTGTTTGGAAGTTTTTTTAAAGACATTGCATCAACATAACGCAGTAGCAAGTACTTATTAAATTGAGCTACGTTATTCTACTTTTATTTACATAAATAATTATTAAAATGATAATCATACACTAGCGATAATATTATAAAGTAAAAAAAGAAACACCCGCTCCTTCAAAGTTTCTTCATATTTACATAAACCTGTCTGCTCTCTGCGACTACGAAGAATTCGTTTATCGCTAGCCCGCGGGAACTAGGTAGGTACATATGTAATTTTCCGGGATAAAAAATATCCTATGTCCTTCCCAGGGTTACAAAACAATCTCTATTTGAAATTTTACTAGACAGATAGCAGAGTCGTTTTCGTATTTAAAATATTTAGCAAGAATCCTATAATATTGTATTATCTTACAAATCGCTTATGTATGTTCTGCCGTGCGTGTTACCTATTTCTGGACCTTTGAAATCGAGAATGACGAAAAATTTAAGTTCAAAAAACGACTACATGACCACTTATGATAGCAGGCAAGATATGGAATCCGAATAGATAGTTAGGGTATCTCGAACCACCTCTTCATAACTTTGATTGTTATATCCTCGTTGACTAAGTACAGTAGAAATTGACGCATTGCGTGTAGAGTAGATTCGCTACGTACAGGACATTCGCAACGCATTCCTGCTACAATGGTAGCCACTAACTTACCATGGACTGTTACCCTGTGAAACGTATCTTACATGAAAGTAGCGAGCTTATTTTTGACCAGGGCCCCATTTCACGAAGCTACAAGTTTCAATTTACAAGCGGTAATCTCTTTTCAACGCATACTGTTAAACAAAGACTACCGCTTGTAAATTGTAACTTGTAGCTTCGTGAAATAGGGCATTGCTCGAAGTTTACATACGGTATGGGATGTTGACATTCCCAATTAAAAGTTACAATGCTCTATCTATGTAGCTGCGGTTTGATATTTTTTCTTGGTAATTTTACTATTCGACGTTTTTCTTCGATAGCAGAGATGTCGCCTTAGAATTTATTTTAATTTTTTTTTAGCAATGCAGGCCGAGGCGCAGGTCGCGGGATGAACTGGACGCAGAACTGAGCGAGTGATTGGTTGTGGCTCTGGATAGGGAGATGTGGAGGTCAAGAGGGGGTGCTTTCGACCAGCAGTAGTAGAACACACATATATTTATAAGCTAAGATTTTTTCTTTCAATTTGTAGGTATTGTTAGAAGGGTAGTTTTACTAGCGTTTAAACCACTATGAGTTCGAGAAAAAGAACAGAAAACGCAGAAAGACAAAGATATAGTACTAAAAACACTACCAAAAATTCGTAATTAAGCCTCACGACTCCAAGAAGCTTACTTTGTTTCTTTAGAATAAAAAAAACTATTGCGACCCGGTACCACGAACTTTGACTAACTCGTAGCCCTGAACGCAAGATCGCTGTTTCCGTTTCCGTGACGTACTAGCCACAGTTCAGCGCCGGCGACAGTGCATCGGCATTACGTCACGTGGTAGGGAGAGGTCGTTGCACTCCAGTTAGAGAGATGGTAGGATAGCGCCGGTCAACATTTTGATGACCCATTTGATATAAACCGTTTGCGTTCTAGGTCAGGATGGGATGAAATTACAAAAGCATAAATTTACAGAACTATTTTACATCTCTACTGACTGAACTTAGATAGCTTTTTTTTAATAATCGACAAAAATACACTTATTACTTATTTACAATATGAAATACTAAAACTCCCCTGGGAATTCTCAAAAATTTGATCCTGGTCTTACGATTTATGAAGAATACCCTTGCTCCATTCCATATCTCCAGACTGTGGTTGAGATACCAAGATTTTACGCGCGTACACATTTAATGCCATGGAAATATCGAAAAAATAAAGAGCAGCATGCATCTTATTTCCAAAATACAGTCGTTTTATAGTGAAAAAGTAACATAATATACACTCACGCAAATACTCACAACTTTCGCATAAATTTAAAACATAAGTTAGATTCTAAGGTACCTTCTGTAAATACTGTTTATTTCATGGAACTCATACAGTCATGAACAATTAGTTTACCAGTTACTTCCATACTTAAAAAAATCCTTAAACAATATTTCAAACGCAGATCAATTAGATATTCTTAAAAAGTCTCCCCCTTACCCTCAACTCGACACAACACGGCTCATTACGGACGTGGGAAGCGAGCGCACAATAGTGCTGCTTCTACACTTGCCGTTATCGATATTCTACGATAGCGACACATTTTTACTGCAATGTGGGAAGGCTTAGCAACGTCTGAGCGCAGCTTAACCTTTACTTTGTAGATAAGCTTGCAGAAAAACAGTTTTTGCTAAAAAGTATCGTGCTCACTCAATTGATAGACGTGATTCCTGCGAAGAGTTTTGGTAAAGAATTGCTTTAAAAATACTCGTAAAGATACTACAATTGAAGCTTACTTATTTGTATTCAAATATTTCTTGTTGAAATATAGAATCTATTTTTATATTTTGCGTATGTCTTGTATAAAATTCTACCATTTTCGTTTGGATTTAAGAAATACTTATGCTAATAGACATCTCAGAAGCACAGATCTCCGTGGATACAATCTAGATTTAGCAGATTGTGTTTGACGTCTTTTGCTAGCATACTAGGAATGGGTTATACTTGCTATATCGCGTACCAGGGCTTAAAAGTACGTCCACCTTCTGATACCAGGTGCAGAAACCAGGTATCAAAATACTTTCAAAGTATTTTCTGCCCAACGCAATGAGTCCAATACTTGCTTCCTTGCAAGTTTAAATTAAACCTTGTTGTTATACAGATAAAATTCTAAATATTCCACTACGTTACTACGTATAAGCACAATCTGAACCTTATGTGTATGAATATAAGATATAATTTTGCATTTTGGAATTTTGACGTGGTAGTACTTACTTTGAAGGGACAGTATACTTTAATGGAAAAATATTTTCAAGTCTTGCAAGTACATCGGGTCGGTACCTGGTTGGTATACTTGCAAGGAAATACCTGGTATCAAAACCTGGTAACGTAAATAGGCACCATCTCTATAGCATACGTCACTCTAGTTTATTTTAATGAATTATTCTAATACAGTTGCATAATCTGTCTGGCTATTGTGATATTTCATGCAAGATTGGATCAATGTTGATTTGAAGTTGAGTTACGTAACAAAAGCTAGCCTCGTAGCTTCCACCAATCATTCTGAGTGGCCTCCAGATTGATAACGACTGAATCTCACGCTACCTTTGTATTAAACTTTGATTATCTTTATGGCGGTGATACGGTATTGAGGTTACTTCGAAAATTACCAAATTCACTAAACTTTGAAATATTAGCTGCTTCTCCATCGTATTTTCCGAGTCCTGTTAATATTTCAAAGTATTTGCAAAAGATACCTTGTCATTTATTAATAAATGGCACTAGCGAATATGTATTGAGAATTAAAATCTCAAAAATGTACCCATTTTTGTTATCATCCACCGACCAAAATTGTCTAAAGATTATTATGAAAGAATTCTCTTAAGTTCATTAAACCCTAGTTGTTTTTGACCAATATCTTATTAAAATTACCTTCACTATAAATTATAACATTATCATCACTAAGCGTCCTATTGAAAATTCGAGAGAAATAAATTACTAACACAAAAAAAAGGTTAAAATAATCGACATGAAAATCTCGCAAGCACTATCTCAACGCGAGCAGACAACGTTTACAAACAACAGTGCCAAACGAATGAATACAAGTACGCACTGTGGAAACGGCCCTAAGTTTCGAAACACGTGAGAACAGCATAGGGCTATGCGCTGAAAGTGGATAATGCTGGCTTTATGCTACCTGTACAATACTAGGCCATGGCATCGTGTGAGAAATGATTGTGCTGAAACTACAGGCCGTTCACTTGTTATCATTTTGTTAGGTGAAATAATACTTATCTACCTAATTCGATATTTCGGTTGCGAGTTTAATTCTGTCGCTCTAACTGCAACGTCCATTTTTTTTTAAATTATGTTTCATCTTATTCAACGCAACAAAAGTACAGGAGCATTACTTCCATCCAGCTATCAATAATTACGAGAAGGGTTTTTCTTCTGTTCCCCGTGGAGAAAATGCTAATCAATTAACTAAAACTTACTTTACTCAGCCGCGACCTTATGATAGTTACGTTTATGCAAGAAATGTGTGTTCATACAGCTCCTCCACCTCCACACTATAAGAACACACACCAATCACACAAACCCACCTATCGCCACCACCACCCTACACTGACGCGTTTCGAACTCAACCAAAGCTCATCTTTAGAGCAAAACAACCGTAGGTACTTACATCATGCTACCAGATGTTAGACTCAATAAATTATTTAAAATGCTATTCCTTCGTGTTTCGTAAGTTATACTTATTCTTATTATTGCTGATTAATTAATTGTTGTTGGCAGAGGATGTCAGCGACTAATAAATCCAGTTAAGCGAGTATGCAAGTAGAGTCTAATGCGCCATCGCAAATGTAGGTCTGTGCTAGACCAGTCATTAAGAACAATTCCGCTTCTATTGCAATCGGACAATACATCTGATAGGCTAATTGGATAACTAGATCGAACCGAATCCCACAAGCAAGCAATATTTTACGATTTTTTTATAATAAATGAGGAAAATCAAGTCAGCAGACCACGTGATGGTCAGTAATCACTGATGCTCTGAAAGAGCCACGATGCCTTCAAGAAAAGATTAAACGGGATTCATAAAATGCTAAATAAAAGGTTTCAGTATTTTATTTGAACAGTGATGTTGGTAGTATGGAGAAAACTAACAGCGCTTACTTTTTAAATTCAAAAAGCCCTAACTTCCAAGTGAACTTAGATTTTAATATCAAAGTTAATAGAAATCTTTACACAATCTTGGCCAGAAGACATGTAACCGAAACCTTTTTTTACTTACAAACGCTAAAAATCCCACAAAATGTTCTTAACTTCCTTCAAACCATTTCCTTAATGGGCCCGTAGTTATATTAGTTTAAAACTGACATAACAAGGACGCATTTAAGTTTAACCGTAACTTTTTATGGGCTTTCGTCGCGTAAATTCATTCTGAGACACCCCGCGAAATGCGTCCAAAAACTTCTTCATGGTGTTGTAAAATGAATATAATATGAAGCTTGAAACACTTACATCAACTATAGGAAGAATAAACACTGTTATATAGGTAATTAAAAAAACAGGCTAAGTGCGAGTCGGACTCGCGCGCCAAGGGATCTGTAAATATAACTTTTCTTATTATGAGTAAAATTTAAAATAATGTAATAAACATATTATATTATTATCTGACTTTGAGTCAAGGGAGGGAAAGATATTATGCTTATATTGTGAAAATTATCAGACTGCGGATCCAACAGTTTGGCTGTTTATGTGTGACAGACGAAGACAGATGGACACGTGAGTGACAGCAGTAGAGCTCTGTTTGGACCCTTTGGGTACGGAACCCTAAAATGGCTTTGTGCGAATAAGACTCGCGCATTAAAGGTGCTATACAAATTTAAAAACAAACAAAACTTACTCGTAT